>NC_060202.1:1667500-1848403 GCF_020623625.1 Saccharomycodes ludwigii
CCTTCCTGACTATCAATATCATATTCATCGTCTTCATTAAAGCCATCGTTCTCCTCATTGTCATAACTACTATTAGCAAAGTTTCTACTATTATTTTTATTTGAGTTGGAATATTCGCCTAAATCAAAATGTTGTTCCAAATTCTTATTTCTTGAAGGAGATTTATTTGTAGAACGACCCTTATATGCTAGACTTAAATTACGGTTGACATTGTCGTGTGTATTGGTATGGAACATTTGATAAGTTTCTGGATTAATAAATGTGTTTTTTTGTGAATAAGGATTAACCATATTACCTTGTTTGTTAATATATGAGTTAATTGGATAATCATCACCTTGTTGTTCAATAGGTCCGCCTTCTAAATCACCGTTCAAATTGAATATACTAGTTACCTCATCAAAGTTGTTAGTATTGCCATGGATAATACTATTGCCATCATTAATATAACTATCATTGGAAGTTGGGTTGCGTTTAATAAATAATGGATGTATCTCCGGCGATGGGGGCACCAATCTCGTTTCACTGTTGTTAGTAGTTGAGATAAAACTATCTCTATTATCGACATTGGCGTTAGTATCATATTCAAAAGATGGTCTATTATAAGTAATAGGCTTAGTATTTGGGATAACTGTACCGGATGGGGAGTTAATAGTACTTTGTGTTAAATTATGATTGATGTTAGAGGTTGCAGGTATCACGGTAATAGATGGCAGTGGATTATTATTATTATAATTATCGGTATCTGTATTAGTAGCAGTTGTAGTGGTGGTTTTAGGCAACTTTATCGAACTATTTGAATGCTGAGAAAAATTTAATGGTTCTGTATATCTATTTATTTCAAATTCATCAAAATCGTGTAATTGATATGCTTCATTCATATTATTATTATTATTATTATTATTGGTGTTTCCATGATTATAATTAATATTATTATTATAAGCGCTATTCGTGTTAGAAGCCAAGTTTGTATTATTATTAGTGTTAAAAATATCTGAATAATGATTTGAACTTACTCCAAAGCTACTCTGAGTATCATTTTGATTGTTTTCGAACTTTTTAATAAATGAACCATATGGATCTGTGGGTGAAGAAATATCAGTATCATTATTAGTTGAATTATTATATTTCTTTTGGTTTTGGTCAGTGTCATCAGTATTGCTTATATTCTTATAACTCATTTTTTCCTGATTATTTTATTATTTTTTTCAGTTATTCTTTCTATTTTATTAGATGGATATACTAATGAGATAAATTAATTATATATTGCTGAATGTAAGTTAGTTGATAAGGTGGAAGTTATAATTCTTTTATTTTTTGTTTGTTTGTTTGTTTGTTCAACACCAACTTCATATATGTATTAAATTTAAAATTGTTTCAAGTTCCGTTTAAATCAAGAATAAAAGTGAAAATTTTTGACGAGATATATGAAACGTGTATAAAATACAATAATTAGCATATATATACATGTGTTTATAGACAAAGAAAAGAAAAACAAAAAACGAAAAAAGAAAAAAGAAAAAAGAAAAACCCTGAAGTTTTAAAATTAAAGTATAAGAATTAAACGTTCTTCGAATATTAATTATATTTTTTTTTTTTTTTTTTTGATCTGGTTAGTATGATCTAAGATCTATTAATAGAACAAGCACTTTTAATCATATATTATAATAAAACAAACGTGTAAAGTTGTTTGTTCTACACAAAAATAAAACAGATTTATGTATGTCGCTCGCTTTCTGTCAGCTGCTTTCTACCTCGGTCTTTCTACCTCAGTCTTTCTACCTCAGTCTTTCTACCTCACTCTTCCAATCACCCACACCCACACCCACACCCACACCCACACACCATCCGCTTCCCACCTCATGCAAGCCATGGCTGGTCTGACTATTTTTATTCAACCAGCCATTATTTAACTTACCGATATGACGTATACACAAATCTCTAATAAAAAAAATGAAATTTCTCTCTCTCTTTCTCTCGTACAATTCATTTTTACCATATAAAAAGTGCTTTAATAAATAATACTACAAATAACAAACCTTTATTTCCAAAAAAGAAAAAGAAAAATAATAATTTAAACACTACATTCATAAACCTTGATTTTCCAAGGACTCCAATGCGTCATTGGCCTGAAGAAAAATATAATTTCTCTCCAATTTATTATTAATGTATTCTCTAAAACCACATGGTAAAGATGCTATGTTTTTAGCATTGGTTAACAATATAACCCTATTTTTCTTCAAAATACTTATTGTCTTAGAAGCACTTTTCTCACCATTTTCTGCCTGCTTTTCTTTCCCCTCTTGTTTATTTATCTGTAACAATATCCTAAATTCTTCGTTCGTTGCCCTATTAATCATTACCTCACATAATTTGAAAACGGTTGGGCTTAATTGATTATCGGAATCCTTTAATGTTCCCTGAAGTATTGAATTTCTAAATATTGTTAACTTTTTTTGCGCCGCCACTAAATATTTATTCAATAAATTAGACAAAGTCCATTGTTCATCCCATGTATAAATACTATAATCATGTTCACCACCATTATTACTGCAACATATATCCAAAATCAATTGTAAAAAGTCAATACCATATAATAAAGTTTCTAAAGCCAACTCAGTCGCATTCGCGTTATCAATAATATCCGTAAACTTGCGTTTTATCAATTCAAAGTTATTATATTCTTTTAACATCATGATAGAATTAATAGCCATTGTCAATTCTATATTTTTATCCCTGTAATCATTCAATATCGCATTTCCACAAATATCATTTAGTTGCAGATAGAATTTGTTTAGAAAATCCTGAATATAATTTCTTTGGATTAAATTGATATTTTCTGCACTGTTATTTAAAGTTAGCTCATATACCGCAAATATAAAATTGTATGCTAGAATCAAAGTTTCTATTAAGGACTCAACAGTAATATTATCCGACATTTCCATAATTTCTGCATTACTATTGGCTGCAACAACGCCACTACTAACCTTGTTTGTTTTAATACCATCTCCTGTCGTAACATTGTACCTAAGTTGATCTACATTATCTTTCTCATATTTAGATTCATCACCATAATCCTCATCAGTAAACTGTGCATGCTGGGCTGAAAAATTTTCTAAAAATCCTATTTCTGTAATTATCAATTTCTGAGTCAAAGTGACAAATTTGGCCATAAGTTCAATCAGATCCCCGCCGGTAATTTGGTAATCTTCATTTGTATCAATGTAGATTGATAAGCACGTTAAATAGTTAAAGTAAAAGTCCCAGCTCAACATACTTTCTCCTTGTTGATATGAGTATTTATTATACATATTTTCAAATCCTAAAATAATTGCCTTTAACCCAGGGAAAACGACTTGAAGTAAGTCCTTATCTAAATCTTTCACATAATTTATAATGTTAATATAACCATCTGCGCATATATAATCAGAATGACATTTTAATAACAACCTTAACCTATTATATTCGATACTATAGGAATCTTTAATATAATCTGCTTTAATAGTTAAGCCTTGATCATAAATTATTAAAGCTTGGTAAATAAACTTTAAAGTCTTCTTAATATCAGATAAAAACCATCTTTCTGCTTGTTCTTCTAAATATACACCTTGTTCATAATAATCAGATTGTGTTTTTAAGCAACGTTCTATAGGAGCATTGAAATTAGATCCAGTGTTTTTATTTGTGAATTTTTTTAGTCTCTCTAATCATACATATGGTTAAGATTTTTTTTTTTATTTATTTAATTTTTTTTTTTTTTTTTTTTATTTCTTTCCTCCTACTAAAATTGGTTGTGAAAGGAAGTGAAAAAAAGAAAAAAAAAAAAAAAAAAAAATACATGCATATATATGTAATATTTTCAAATCAGTATATAGTTAGTAAAAGAACTTAAATTAACTTTGAAATAGTATATTGTGAAACTTGGGTTAAAAAGTTTTTTATTATACAAGAATGACTTAAAAAAAAAAAAAATAAACATACGTTTCTTCATTATCGTTATTGTATTTATTTTTGGGTTATCCACTAAGTTTGATATCGACAATAGAAGGCTATTGGCATGATAAGCTTTTATATATAAAAATAAAACTAAGTTTATAGATATATTTTTTTTTTTTCCTTTTCTTTCTCTTGACCTCTAAATGACATTCTTGGAAAAGAGAAAAAAAAAAAAAAGAGAAATTTTAAAGTTAAAATAAATTTAACACGATAAACACCGGAATAGTAAAATGTTGTTCGGACAACAATTTACAAAATGCGTAAAAAAAAAAAAACAAACAAAAACAAAAACGAAAATAAAAGAAACTCAAATTCTTTAAGAATCAAACATTTTACGTGCCTATTGGTCTATACCATTTGTATCCTCTCTGATTTTTCATTATTGTACGAATTACTTCCCCTCATCATATTAAGTAAAAACATCTAGCAAATACAAATCTGCGATTATATATATATATATATATATATATATTATTGATTATAATAAAGTAATATTTTTGGAAAAATATAATCAATTAATCAAAAGTAACGAGCAGTAGTCCTCACAATTTATGATCATAAAGAAAGAGAAAGAAATAATAGGTTTAGATGTAGATCCGAAGCGACTTTATATATCAAAACCGACAGATTTGCAGTCTTTTGCTTCAGATACTCCAAACTTTAATACACTTCACATCTCTTTCGTAGCTGTTCTAAAAAGTATCAAGTTTATTTCTGGGAAAAACACAATTTTAACATTTGGTACCTTTGATAATTTGGAGAATGATAAATCACAATATACTTGTTTTGTATCTAATACTGAATCCAATAGTCTTTCCATTAACCTGATAAATATTTTAAAGGAGGTCTACGATATTACCTTTCCAGATATTGGAATAAACACCACCTTCTATAAACAAAATATTTATTTAGAACATTTATGTTTTTTAAGGTGTCAGGCGGATTTCACAGTCGAAAGTTCAAAGTGTGTCATATATTTGGTAAATTTTAAACCGATTTTGGTAGTAAGACTTGATGATATTCAGGAAAAGCAAACTTATGCTAGGATTTTTAAAAATTTAGTTAGAATGGATCAGGATATTAAATGTGATTTTAAATTTGTTAAGTTGTATAATTTTGATGAAAGAATGAACTGTTATAGAGAAAAAGTTCTTTCTGTAAATTTGAAAAATAGCCTAGCATCTTTACAAAGGCGGCAAGAGGAGCAAAAACAACTGGAAACATCGACTCCACCATTTGTTCCAAATAATAACTTGTTATTTGTTCCAAACAACCTAGAAAGCCAACAATTTGATTCTCAATACACACAAACTAGAAATGCCGAAAGTTTAAAAAGGGAATTTTCGGATATTAGCGATAGTGGGTTATTATACTCATCGAGTAGCGAAGAACTTCAATGTAAACAACGGCGGTGCGCTATAGATAACATGGGTGCTGAAGGGGAAAATTCCAGCTTAAAGGCAGTTTTTGGAGAGTATACATATGAAAAAGCCTTTAACAAGATTGATGATGAGGTAAAGTTATATCATAGCTTGTTTCGCAGAAACTTTATATCTTTGGGTGTTCAAACTACTGAAAAGGCTGTTAGCACTACCGCCACTACTAATGCGACTTCTAGCGTTGAAATTGTTCCTCTTACTCCTTCTCTAGCCAGTGACGCAGCATTAAAGCCAGCTTTATCAATACATTCGTCTGAACAAACAAAAAAATGTGATTCTAATTTTACCAATAATACAAATGTGGCCAATACTTCAAATTCAACTGTAGGTAAAAAATATAGAGATCACCTTTATTTTAAAAGCAGCAATAACCATGCGAATGCCACGTTACAAACCACTACTACGTTGGACGCTTGTTACGTACCTGAAACTAGCGTGATTTCATGCGATATTGGGGAAACCTTTAAACTAAGAGGAACCATAGTTGGGGTGCTACCGAATCCATACTTTTCATCCAATATCACCACATTGGATGAGTTAATTCTCTTGGTTAAACCAGTTTTTAGTAAAGTTCGTGGTTATAGCTCCTTACTTTATAATGTAGATGTCATACAGGTTACCATTTTGGATGTGAGCAAGTTTTTTTCTTTAATTGGCACTAAACTAGAAAGCCATGAAGGAGCCATTGATTATTCCGTTGTATTGAAAACTCTCTTAAATAAACTCACAACTGGCGATTTATATGATATAAATATTACTAAATGTATGGAGACATTTGAAGAAGGTTATAATACGTATATGTGGGTTTTAAACCTTGATCATAGATTTTTAGAAATTGCACCAACAGTTTTTAAAAATGAAAGGCGCCCATTTAGAAAGAAGCTGGTACTAGAAGTTAAAGATATAGACACCAAAAACTGTCATTCAGCTTCAGTGTTTGGATTTTTAGTTGGTGTGGAAAATATGAATTCAAGATACTATTTATATTTCACCGATTTTACCTCTCATAAAATGCTAGATTATCCGTATATTAATTACGATTTTATGTTTCAAGAAAATAGACCCATCCCAAGAAATGAGCTATTTAGGCTGGTGGTATATCCAGATAAGTTTCGCGCATTTGACCGCCGTGTTAAATGTTGTACTGGAGTCCCCTTTACCTCTATGTTAAATGGGAAAGGCGAAGGAAATATTTCCCGAATGGGTCTTATTTGTAGATTTGATATGAGGATTAAGGAATATAATGGATGTCTAGAAGGTACGGCGGACGATATATGGATCATTGCCAATGAAAGCGTAGTTCATAATGAAGATAAGAGGCGCGTTATTGAATTACAAAGGAAACTACTGAAATCTATCCCACCATCCGTTGTTATGGAACAGTTTAATGTAATTAGACAAATAATGCCTATTGTATGGGATCCAGACTCGAAAGGTTACAATGTAGCGGATGTTAAAATCGTTACAAAAAAAATGGACTCTTCGCCAAAAAATTCTATCGACGCTACCGATACTGGCAATTCCAATGATAATGCGAACAAAGAATATCGGCATCAAAGCATTTTAACAACAGACTTTTCTTTATTACATGGAAAAGTGTTTTTTGATATTTCCAAAAAGAGACCATATCTACTTGGGAAGGAAATAAAAACTATTTCTCAGTTAAATAGATACACTTATATTGATGAAAAAACATGTTTCAAGGTAACTGGGAAATTCGTTTCATATAACAAAGATAGAAATGTTTCATTGAAATTCCATATGATAGATTCTAATTATGGTAGAGATGAGGGGAAAAAAGACAATACCCTTATAGATCCAAAAAATATGTTATCTGTAGAAATATGGGGGGAAGATAATCTAAAATATTTTTTTGAAGGTTGCAGAATAACCTCTCTTGATAATTTGCTTGGAAAAGAAGTTTCAATTTATGTAGTACGCACTCAAATATCGGTTGGTAGCCACGATCATCCTGCAAATATTTTAATATGGGCACCGGTGAAACAAACATTGAGGGAACTGTTGATGAGTGTTTCTTAGGGCTTATGTAATATCTTTTTTTTTTTTTTTAGAAAGGACAATAAAAGGGCAGAAAGAAAAAAAAAAGTTTTCGTTTCTAGTTCAATTACAAGTATATTTTTCTTGGCGCAGTGAAACATTCGTACATTACATATTATGTTCGTATGATGTAATTGTTGAAAAACATTTTAACATTTTAACAATTTTTTTTTTTTCTTTTTAGTGACAGAATTTATAATTTATATAAGGCCGTGCGGAAGGAGACGAGGAAATAAAAATAAGTAAGGGAGATTCCACAATAGCAACTTTTTATTATTTTTACCCACTGACAAAAACCCTTAAAAAAAAGGGAAAAAGGGAAAAAGGAAAAAGGAAAAAGGAAAAAGGAAAAAGGAAAAAGAAAAAAGAAAAAGAAAAAAGAAAAAAGAAAAAAGAGCAAAATTTAACAATGCATAGAATACGTAATAGCATACACTAACCAAAAAAAAAAAAAAAAAAGGGGATCAAAATTCCACATAAAACATTTAGTGTGCATTAATGTTGTTTTTAATAACTTTACAGGTACTTACATGTTAAGAAAACAAAAAAAAAAAAAAAATTAAGGATACAAAAAAAAAAAAAAAAAATCAATATCAACTTTTTTATATTCAAGCTATCATTTTTCATTTTAAACAGTTTAAGTAGTAAAAAAAAATTGTTATTGTTATATGAATCAACCTCCCTTCTTTTTCATCAATTTCTCAATTATTCAATTGTATATTGCTGGAAAGTAGGATGAAGAATATGCACAAGTAGAAGAACGTGTCAGCAATTAAATTGTTCGAATTAATTCTCTGTCAATATTATTTCCTCAATTTTTTTTTTTTTTTGATTTGGACAAACTCAATGAACATTATATATAGACCGACCTTGTTTGCAATTATCTCCCTTATTCCTTTTTTCTTTTTTTTTTTTTTTTCTATTTGGTCGGTTTTATTTTATAAACAAAAGACACTTAAGACATCTCAAAAAACCAAAAAAGAAATAAGAAAGAAAAAAAAAAAAAAAAAAAAAAAAAAAGAAAACGAAACAAACCAACAAAAAACATACATACATATCAAAATGGGAATCAAAAAGTTTGTACATTTTTTAATTTTATTTTTTATATTAGGTGCAGGTTTGTTAACATTTTTCACAATCTTGTCCGGTGGTAGGAGTAGCGGAACATTGGGGAAATTTTATTGGTTGGAAGCAGATACTCAGAATATAGGAAATGCTCAAAATACTACGAGATGGACGAATTATATGTCTTGTGGGTTTACTAACGGAAACTATCATGATTGTTCTTCTAGAATGGCCGGATATCCATTTTCTCCAAGGGATAATTTTAATACATCCGCAAACTTGCCAAGCACTTTTGTTAGACATAGAAAAACTTACTACTATCTATCGAGGGTTGGTTGGGCTATGTTATTGATTGGATTATTTTTCATTTTATGTACACTTATTCCTTCTGTTTTGGCCTTGTGCTTTTCGATCCCATCTGTTTTGGTTTGTTCTTCCGTTTTTGTTTGGCTATCTTGGTTTTTCATCACCTTGGCAGCATGCTTACTCACTGCATGCTATGTCAAGGGTAGGAATGCCTTTCAAAACGACAACAGACATGCTAAATTGGGTGTTAAGAATTTTGCGTTTATCTGGACTACTGTTGCCTTACTAACCATTAGTGCTTTCTGGTATCCAGTTTCAACGATTATTGCGAAGGGTCAAAGACAAGGCTACATATATGGTAATAAAAAGAATACACAGGCACAGAATTATGATTACGAAACTTCTTCTAGTGAGAACAATGAAAAGTTTACTAATGACGCAAACTCTTCTGGGTATCCTTTAGTTGAAAATCTGCAGGATAACCAGATTGCCAATAACAATAATAATACAGCTAATATCAATCAGCAACCGGCTAACCCAAACACTCGCACTAGTGCTGGCAAGATCGCTTTCCAAAAAACTAACAGAGACCCTGAAGTTATAAAGAAGACCAATATGATGAGTAGTAAAAACACTGATAATAGTGGTGCTATTATTAATGATGAGCAGAATCCTAGAGTTGTAACTACTTATAACAATGAGAAACAGAAATCTTCAGATTCCAATAAAAAGTCTTTCCTACAAAATGCAAGTCATAACAAAGATACCTCTTAGGATGAGTTGTCGAATATGATAATAAATCTGTAACATTACTTTAATTTTTATTTATTATTTTTTTCTTTTTTCTTTTTCTTTTTCTTTTTCTTTTTTTTTTTTTTTTTTTTTTTTGCTTAATTTTATTTCTACTTTTATTCATTTTCTATTTTCACTATTATCGTAATATTTAATTTATCAGAATAATTTTGAATTTTTTTATTTTTTTATTTTATTTTTTTTTATTTTATTTTTTTATTTTTTTTTTTTAAATGCTTTGAAGGCCTTTATATTCACTTTTAATTGACAAGGGAACCAATTTTTTAAGGTTTTCGATATTTGATACCCAAGAAAAAAAGAGAATAGAAATATAAGCAAAGAAATCAAAAGAAAAGAAAAAGCAAAAACAGAAAACAAGAGAAAGAGAGAGGGAGAAAAAAGATTGAATAAAAATTTTATTTATAGAGTTCTAATCAAATACCTCTTTTTTTATATCATATCTTACAGTTCATTGTTTACTAACATTTACATCATATTATCTTTATGTTCTTTCTTTAAATATTTGTTTGTTTGAGCTGTATTTTGCTGTCCTCTTCTGCATCGAGGTTCTTTTTAACTCTTTTTTCTATTCTTCAAAATTAAAATGTTGTGAAAAAAGAAAGGGACAGACCTCAATTCCAGTCGAGTTATAAATTGGACGAATGCAATCTACGTTTAAAGCTAATAACTATTTAAGTTAGTTCTCTTTGCCTCCTTTTTTTTTTTTTTTCTAATACAGAGTTCTGAAAAATATTGAAAATAAAGTTGTCCATTCCGGCGATGATGATCATCAAAAAGTGGACGACCAACAGAAGATTTATGATACAAATCCTAACTCTAGCACTGTTAACACCGGTTATAATGACCAGAACCGTACCACTACTAATCCTCATGACAAGTATGAACAAGAAAGAGGCGACAACCGTAAGGAATTTGGTGGGACAGAAGCCATAGAAGAATATTCCGAAAATGGCTTGGGTCAAGGCACTAATGGACTAGTTCCTAAAAATGAAGAGAAATACTCTTCTAAAGAGACCGAGTCTGATGGTAATGATGTCAATAGGTATAATCACAAAGAAACTGCTGGTGCCACTACTGTGCTAGGGGCTGAGGGATTGACTGACACCAGATATAATAATGTTACTGGTAAAGCTGTCGATCAACGTTCTGAACACAAACCCAAAGGTCAACAACGGTACGAAGCTAAACAGCAACAAGAGTCTGGGATTTCTGCTGATCATGATCATGATCAAAAAAAGCACCATCAACATGATCCATCAGACCTTGATGTCAAGGCTGGTTATAATCCTAATTCCACCGACTATAAACCTACTACCTATTACACTGAAAGAATTGAACCCTCTGCTTTTGAAAGTTCTACTCATAAGTCGAAAAGTGGTAACAGAAACCCATATACCGCTACTGACGGGGGTGCTACTGCCAGTACTACTGTTCCAATTGGATCTGAAGAGAAACACAATACTGGCATTTCTTATAAGAATGATAATGGGACTAATCACTCAGACCAGTATGATTCTATTTTAAATCCGAATTCTTCCACAGTATCTGCCACTCTGCCTGAATTAGAAAAAAATAAAGCTTACAAGACTTTTGCTAAATCACAACAGAATACTAAAGGCGGTAATAATTTAGGACATGATGCGTATCCAAACACTGCAAATTTTGGTAGTAATAAACATGGTAATGACAAACAAGAAAAGACTCCGAATCAAGGTAATATTAATTCCAATACTGGGTCTAATAACTCAGACGTTAACCATGTGAAGACTACCATCATAACTTCTACCACAAAATATTATAATAAAGATGGTAAAAACAGTCATTCTCAAGCTGCAACACCTGCCAAATCTAAACAAATTACCCAAGAAGCTCCAGCTAACAACAGAGGTACTAACAAATATTTGTCTGACAGTGAAAATGCTGCCGCTGCTACTGCTGCTTCTGTTGCCGCTGCTCATCACACTGTTTCCTCTGGTAACACTAATGCTGGAAACAATGCCACTACTTATTATAACAATACTCACAGAAACACTGATAATGATCAAAAACTAAACACCAATAGCAATACTTCCAGTTATTTCAAGAACGATCAGAATGCCAATCCATCAGCACAAACAAGTAAAACCTGGAATTCTGAGGCAACTGCCGTCGATAATGCTATCAAAAAACCTAATTTGGTAAATTCAAAAACTTTACCTGCTACTGCTAATGATACTGATGATTTTATTAATAAAAGCCATGAACATGAAATTAAGAGCACTTTGGAAAAGACTCCTGGGTACTTCGTCACTTCTTCTTCTTCTTCTGGAAGTTACAAGACTCCTGCTAAGCCAACTAGTTCCACCGTTGATCACGAAAAGAGTGCCACCAAAGGTTATGATTATGATTATGATAAGCAATATCCTGTCTTAGATTCTCAAGAAAAACAAAAAGACAGTGCCACTGATAGTTTAAACAAAAGCCTTAATAATGGAAAAAAGGATGTTTCAAATTCTTCTTCTTCTTCTCCAAATTATGGATCTGAGGTTAAAAACAGGCTTGATGAGCAATTTAAGCACGATGCTAAAGCCACTTCAAATCCAAACAAAAGTTATGGTACTTCTGGGACAGGTACTTTGAACGGCGGTTATGAGGGTGCCTATGGATCCAATAAGGATAGATCACATAACAATACCGACGCCAATCAAAGTAAGACTGTTAGTAATCCAACTTTTGAAACAGAGAAGGATAACAAGAGCAGTGGCGGATGGCTCAACAGTGCTTTATCAGCTATTGGATTATCCAAGAATGAAAATCAGAATGAAAAGACTGATCATGTTGATGGAAATAAACAGGTTGATTATAGGGACAAAAAGGACGATGTAACTTACCCAAACACACAAGAAAGCAACAAAGTTGTTAATAACAATGACAATTTTTCTAGTATGAATGATGATAACAACCTCTACAATTCTCCAAAGTACGTGAATGATTATGATCGTGACTTACATAATTCTCCAGACAATCTAACTGGTGATATTGCTCAAGGTAAAAAATATTCTCCCAAGAATTTGACTGCTAGTCGTGACCATTACGATGAATATGACGATAGTAACTTAGAACAAATCAGTACTCCTATTGCTGCCAGTACTAATAGGAATTACTCTGGTTCTAAAGCAACTAATAAGCAGCCAGTGGTCACCTCCAACCAGGACAATAAGACTACCTTGTATGGTACAAACACTCATCCAAAGAAATCATCTAAAAACTCATCTGATTCGCCTCTTAATGATACTGCTGGCTATCAAACTTCTACTAACAAGCCAGTAGTTACCTCCAACGAGGACAATAGGTATGGTACTGACAATAAGACTACCTTGTATGGTACAAACACTCATTCAAAGAAATCATCTAAAAGCTCATCTGATTCGCCTCTTAATGATACTGCTGGCTATCAAACTTCTACTAACAAGCCAGTAGTTACCTCCAACGAGGACAATAGGTATGCTACTGACAATAAGACTACCTTGTATGGTACAAACACTCATCCAAAGAAATCATCTAAAAACTCATCTGATTCGCCTCTTAATGATACTGCTGGCTATCAAACTTCTACTAACAAGCCAGTAGTTACCTCCAACGAGGACAATAGGTATGCTACTGATAATAAGACTACTTTGCATGGTACAAACACTCATTCAAAGAAATCATCTAAAAGCTCATCTGATTCGCCTCTTAATGATACTGCTGGCTATCAAACTTCTACTAACAAGCCAGTAGTTACCTCCAACGAGGACAATAGGTATGGTACTGACAATAAGACTACCTTGTATGGTACAAACACTCATTCAAAGAAATCATCTAAAAGCTCATCTGATTCGCCTCTTAATGATACTGCTGGCTATCAAACTTCTACTAACAAGCCAGTAGTTACCTCCAACGAGGACAATAGGTATGGTACTGACAATAAGACTACCTTGTATGGTACAAACACTCATTCAAGGAAATCATCTAAAGGCCCATCTGATTCGCCTCTTAATGATACTGCTGGCTATCAAACTTCTACTAACAAGCCAGCAGTTACCTCCAACGAGGACAATAGGTATGCTACTGACAATAAGAATACCTTGCAAGGTACAAATACTCGTTCAAGGAAATCATCTAAAGGCTCATCTGATTTGCCTCTTAATGATACCGAGTTCTCCGATGTTGGTTACAAAACTTCCACAAAGACAACGACTGGTACATTTTTGGGTGAAAAAATCAACATTGTGGATGCCTTTAAAAGTTCAGGAAGAAGAAAATCTAGTATCAGTAGTAATGAAATAAGCACTAATAGATTGACGACATCTACCAGCCATGGAACTAATACTATTTCTGGTAATGATAGTACCACCCGTAAACTTAAGGAATCAATTGATTTAAATAGAAGGGAATTTGGCAATTGTAACAGCTTAGTTGATCCTTCTAAGCCAACTTATAGTATTGATAACATTAAAACTGATTATAGTGCTAATGACAAATCGTCAGTCCCCAGAAGTATTGTCAATAACCAAAACGATCCTGAAAATGTTGGAGATGCTACTGCCACAGCTAGTACAACCGGTATTATGAATGGGAAGATTGGGAACCAAACCAATAAAGAGACCTCTATTTTGTGAAGCTAACTATATCATGTTTTTGGTTTATACTTTTAAATTTTTATTATTTTATTTTATTTTATTTTGAAACTACATGATGCATTTCAATACACAGGAATGGTTTTTTTTTTTTTTTTGCTTTTGAAATGGTATTGTTAGCTACTTTGTGTAGAAACTTTATTTTTTTATAATTATTATATTTAGTGTACCCTACCTTTTTGGTAATGGCAGTGAACCTGGAGGTGGCAGACGCGTTTCTTTTTTTTTTTTTTTTTTAATTTAAAACTGTTTTTTTTATTATGATTTAAACTCTTTTTATATTGTTTATTAGTTTGTCTTGTAGTTTGTAGTTTGTAGTTTTCTTCAATTGCATAGACAAACGACATTTGTCAGACCGCGGTGCACAAGTCTTTTATTATTATTAACACGACAAATATAAATAAATATACAAAATTTGAAATCTCCGTGATTTTGATTTTGGTGTAATAGAAATGATGCGGTTGTTTTTTTTAATTTTGTTTTTTAATTGGCGGTAAAATCATAGGTAAAATCATGTTTAGCCGCCCAAGTGTTTAACGTGTCAAAAATGTGTGGCTTGTTTAACACGTATCGTTGTTGTATATCTTAAAAATAAATCACTTATCTTCTCCCTCTTTTTCATCTATATTTCTATTTCTATTTCCATTTCCATTTCCATTTCTTTTTTGTGTTACAGATTAAAATAAAGGTCAGTTTAGTTATATTCCAAAGTTTTTCTTGTTTATCATCTATATCTATATCTATACACACATTATTTAATGATAATTCTATATATACATATATATATATATATATAAAAGTACAAAAAATCAAAGAAACAAGAAATGGTTAAAAATTACAATAATTTCAGTTCTAATAGCAATATGACTTCTCCTGGTACTAACAATCGAACTACTATCGGCGGTAGCAGTGGCATTTCCATTTACAATAATAACAACAATAAAACAAGAGCAAAAAAAAAAAAAACACCAAAGTGTCCAGTTTTAACAACAACAATAATAACGGAAACTCCAATAATATCAAACAATTTACTAATGCTAGTTACCAGAACAAATATGTCACTCCATCATCATCTTTACCACAACTCCAGACACCTCTTAATGTCACGAATAATATCAACAACAATGCTGCTCCCTGCCCAAACAACAATAGCAACAGCCAAAATTGCACAAATATTTTTACCACTGCCAATGGTGCAAACACTAAAAACAACAGTGAGAATCTTAAGCACCTAGGTTCAACAAGTGGCGAGTTTAAATTTAAAATAAGCAGTAATAATGGCAATAGTAATAACATGACTGAAATTAAACAAAAGTTGACCTCAACTTCATTGCTATTATCAAAGTCAGTGCAAACTGTACCCATTTCAGAAATCCAATTGTCAAATTCTTTTATTTATAATACCACTAATACCAACAACATTGGAAAAGATTTACCTTTTGATTTAAAAAACAATTCTACTCTACTATTCACCCAGGAAAATCTTTATTCTGATACTAATACTAACTGTAGTACTGATAGTACTACTAGCAGTAGAAGATCCAGCCAGATATCCACTGTTTCTTCCGTTTTTAGCGTTGACATGCCAACGAATGATGTAAAACGTTTTTATTCCAAATCTATTAATAATGATAAGAAGGAAACAAAAGGGGGAAAACAGGAAAAATATAAAAAAAATGAATACTATTATGAAAAAAAAAATAATAGTATTCTTCCAATGGATTTATCTAATATTACATTTGATACTGATGTTGGCAATAACAATTCTACGACTTCTATAGATTTGGGTCAAAAAAACTTGTCGTTAAATGAACAACGAATTATAAAAAATTTACTAGATTGCTTAGATACACAACAGTTATTAAAAATGATATACGCGGCACCAGCTGTGGTTCCGTCAAAGTATGATCACGTTGATTCCAACGATTACAATCAAAACAAAAGGGATTACACTGGCTGGTTAGAAACACCTTCCTGTTGCAATTTAGATAGGAAGATATAAAAATAAGATTAAATAAAGAAAATTTTATTATCCAATTATCTATTAATGACCAAAGGTAGAGAAACTATGCCTTTATAAGATGATAGCTATTTACTTTGAATAAGCTTTTAAAAGATAATTATAAAGCGCATGAGAGTATGTTTATTTAACCACATATGTGATTCTGCTGTGCGATAATTCTGCAAACACTGCTGGCAAATCAAAGACAAAAAAAAAAAAAACAAAAAAAAAAATCTTTTAACTTTAAATAAAATATTGATACCCGTGTTAAAATTCATTTACGGTTTTAAGAGACTATTATATAGATTAATATGCATTTTTGTTTTTTTTTCCCATTTGCTCTACGTACATTTTTTTTTTTTTTTTTTTTTTTTTTATTTGCTTTCATTTGCTGTCATTATTTAATACATTATATGAGATTAACACTGTTATGATGTTTTTTATTATTATCTTAGCTGTGCTGAAATTTTTTTCACATACGCAACTT
The DNA here is from genome assembly GCF_020623625.1 of Saccharomycodes ludwigii. NCBI lineage: Eukaryota > Fungi > Ascomycota > Saccharomycetes > Saccharomycodales > Saccharomycodaceae > Saccharomycodes > Saccharomycodes ludwigii. The sequence continues at coordinate 1,684,322 of NC_060202.1, forward strand.
GTTCTTTTTTAAGCCAGCGTATGTATCAGCACGAGGTGAATTGGTATTACCAGGTAGAGTTGTTTTTTGTGTCATTCATACTTTTCTATTTGATCTGCAGTGTATTCTGTGTGTACGTTAAAGGTACAGGTTAGTTAAATAATACGTTGCTCAGGAAATTAAAAATTAGAAAAAAAAAAAAAAAAAAAAAAAAAGGGTTGAGTACATTTTAAGCTTGTATTTAAACCCATTGCTTTTATTACTGAGACATTAGTGATGGTATCTGCGCGAGCGACTTAGGAAAGGCAGGGAGAAGTACCTTTTTTTTTTTTTGTTGTTGTTGTTGTTTTTCCTATTTAGGCTTTTAATCAACATGCTTTATTTTTATATGCTTTATCATTGATATGCTGAATAAAAGCGTAGCAAAAATGGTTCAGGTATTTTTTTGAGGTTTATGTAACCACTAAAAAGAAAAAAAAAAATAAATAAATAAATAAATAAATAAACTAATCCAAGTATTTTTGTACGAAGGTGTATTTGTGTAATGCTGGAAATGAATTACCAAAATAAATAAAGAATATTATTAAAACGTTAAAAAAAAAAATTTTTTTTATTTTTTTTTTCTCTCAAATGTTTTCTATTAAAACTATTTTTCAATTTTTAAGCTTTGCTCACCTCTGGAAAGGCTAACACTTTTTGCCTCCCCTTCTTCCTTTTCTTCTACCTTTTATTTTTTTTTTTTTTTTTATTTTTTTTTTTTACTTTACTTTACCTTTCTTTTTATCTCTTACCTTTGCTCATGTTTGAGGTGTTGCAACTTCATTTATACATTTGAGTATTTCTTTTCTTTTTACTTTCACTCTTACTTTCCCTCTGACCTTCTCCATATTTTTTTTTTGAATAATCTTAACTCTAATATAGTTATTTTCCTTTCTTTCAATTACAAAAAAAAATCACCAATATTCTTTTTTTTTTCCTTTTTTTTTTTCTTCTTTCTTTTATTTGTTTATTTTTTTTTTTATTTTTGTTTTTGTTTTTCTGTTTTCTTTTCTTCCCATTTAGTTGTGAATATATACTAAAGGATTAAGAAGCATCACCAACAGTTACACCAAGAGAATTAACAAGAATACTAGCAACAGTAAAGGTATCTGCAAAAATTACTACTACGTAGAAACTACCCTTTTCTTTTCCCCTTGGTTTTTTATTCATATTTATATATATATATTTCTTTTTTTTTTTTTTTTTTTTTTTTCCTCTATTGCACAACTAACTCAAACCAAGAAATTATATTAACAAACTAAACAACTAACTAAAAAAACAAAAAAAAAAAACAAAAAAAAAAAGACAAAAAACAAAAAAAAAACACTCAAATTTCCTTTTTTCTTTCTTTTCTTTTTTTTTATCCCCATCCCCCATTATTTTACATTTTATATATCTATTTATCATTTTGCCACGGAAATCATCGTCAATTAATATTGCAATAATTTATAGTTGGGGTTTTTCTACATTTTAGTTTATTACAAGTATAGATTCATTTGGCATATAATACAAAAAGAATACAACACAAAGGTAACGAGGCTTACTAAAAAAAAAAAATATTATCAATGCCTCTGATAACTCATCAACCACAAATGGATATTTCTGGAACAACAACAGCCTTTGGCTACGGTGTTCACAAAACTATATCATCAACAAGTTCAGAAAATGGGCATTTGCTAACTAGTACCACCTCTAACACTTCACCTGTCCATAATTCTCATTTAGTTACAGTACAGCAGCAGCAGCAGCAGCAGCAGCAGCAACAACAACAACAGCAACAACAAGAACCGCCAATCCAACTTGCAAATATGTTGAATAATTTTTCATTTTCAAGTCAGCAAACAAACAGAGGTCAGTTTTTTTTGATTATTAAAAATATACCCTCTGATATAACATATAGAGAAGCATATTTTGTTTTTTCACTAGCACAAGGAGTTTTAGATGTTGAATTAATATTACAAGAAAACGGCGAAAAAGTTATTAGGGCTTTATTCAATTCCTTAAATTTAGTTATTCAATATGCCAACTTGATAGAATCCAAATCAACTCTATTTGGCCAATTTTTCCCTTTCAAGTCATTTGCAGAAATTGTTGATTGTTTAACTCTTCAGCAAGTTGCGTTTAAACAACCGTCTTCCAGTAATGGCCCAAGTTCTGTAATATCACCACCTGGTACTTCTGGTAAAAGGCCAAGTTTGCTACAACAACGTTCTATTTTTTCATTTTCCGATCCATTCGACGCAGGTAACAATAGTAATAATATTACTACTGGTAACAATAACAGCAACAACACCACCACCACCACCACCAACAACAACACTACTGTTACTAATGCTATCAATGGTATTACTTCTAATAATTCTAACACTGGTTGTTCTAACAGCATTCAAGCTACTAATGTTAATAATAGTCATATTCAACAACATCATCATTCAGCAAATGATATTATGATTGGCAGCGGTACAACAGGCAGTAATGGTGTTAATAATACTACTGCGGTTAGTACTCCATTGAAATCATATGATCCAGGAAAAGCATTTTTGTACATGGAACAACAACAGGAAGACTTGCATGCTTTAAATATTTGGAATAGCTCAAACCACCATCATAGTCTTAATAATAATAACAGCAGCAGCAATACTAACAATACTTCGTTGGTAGCTCAAACTACAACTTTGAGCAATAATTTTGTTGGACAACAACAACAACCCCAAACTCCTACGATGGAATGGAGTGGCTCCAGAAATCCAAGTTTTTTTAATCCGTCATCATCATCATCATCAACAATAATTAATACTAGCATGAATAAAGCGGCCAATAATGTAATTGGTTCACAAAACAACAATATTAATAATAGCAATACTAATGGGTTCATAGTAAACTCAAGTGTATCTTCCAATACAACACATAGTAATGATATTAATAACAATAAAAATAATAATACATCAGCTTCATCGTCTGCGGGAGGTAATATACACTTGGGTTTGAATAAAACTCGTTCTTTATCTTCTTCCACTGGGAATTTAAGTGACGTTGCAGATGCTTTAAATGAAGGCAATAACGGTACTAACAATACTAATAGCAATGGTAGCAATAACAATTTATTAAGCAACGGCTTTCCACATGTAACCAGAACACGTAGCGATAACAATTCAAGTACTGGCCAGTCAAACACACCACAAAAAACTTCTGTTTCATCCACATTTGCCACAATAAGTGGTATTACCGAGGAAGATTTGAATTTATTAGCACGTGTTCCGCCACCAGCTAATCCAGCAGACCAAAATCCACCTTGTAATACTTTGTATGTAGGTAATTTACCGCCTGATGCTACTGAACATGAGTTGCGTACGCTATTTTCTACTCAGAAGGGATTCCGCAGATTGTCTTTCCGTAATAAGAATAATAGTAGTGGAAACAATCATGGTCCTATGTGTTTCGTCGAGTTTGAAGATGTTATTCATGCTACTAGAGCTTTGGGTACTTTATATGGGAGTCATTTACCAAGATCAGGGAATAGTAATGGTAACAACAATAACAATAGTAACAAAGGTGGTATCCGGTTAAGTTTTTCCAAAAATCCATTGGGAGTTCGTAGTAGCGGAAATACTACTGGTTTAAGAAGGAGTGGTGGTTACAATAGTCATCATGCATCTACTACAACGTCATCCGAAGGCCATACCTATTCTAATTCCTACAAGTGAAGATGTTGTTATAGTATCACTTTCTTTGTGGTTGCTTCTATCTTTACGTGTTGTAATTAGTATGTATATCTATGAATATATATTATGACTGGTCAGTTTGAAAAACATATTGTAGCTCTATGTTTATTATTATTATTATTATTAACGCGGTAAACCAAGTTTTTTTTTTCTGTGACTTACTTGTTATTATGTTGGCATTAATTTATATATATATATATATATACTTTTTTTTTTTTTTGATTTATATATTTATTTTATATATGTTGTGTTATTATTTCTTATATTGATTATTTGCTTATTTAGTAAAGTTTTTTTTTTCTTTCGTGATTGATTAATATGGTCGGGGTTGTCTTCATTATCTTGATTTTCTTGATTTTCTTGATCTTCATCTTCATTCGTAGATGACAAAAAAAAAAAAAAAAAAAAGTTATATATACTTTTATACGATATGCCTCTTAGCCAAAAATGAAAAAGCTTAGCTCACATACAATAATACCTTTTTTTTTCTTAATTTATTTAAAAGTTCAATTAATAATATACCTTACCTACTGTTTAGCCCTATAAGCATCCATTATTTAATGATAAAAAAAAATTTAATCTTTCACTTTTTTCCCTTCCTTTTTTTTTTATTTTATTTTTTTTGATAAAGTGTGCAGAGGCACTATAGTCAAATAAAATTACTAACGGGAAAAAAACAAGACAAAACAAAAGAAATAAATTTATTCTTACTGGATATTCATAACAGAGAATAATCACAACCAATTCGATTACTATGAACGGCAACAATTCTGACTTAACTATTAATAGTGCTACCTCCACTCCTCCAAGTATTGCTCCACCCAGTGTTAAGAAAATTAGTGGTAAAAGAAGAGAATATTACAAACGGTCTTTAACTTATTCCGTATTATTGGTCGGTACTGATGGTGTTGGTAAAACAACTTTTGCAAATAATTTGTTGGAAACTTCTGTTTTCAAGCACCAGTATGGTGGTAGTACTTCGAATGTGAATAATGTTACGAATTCTGAATATGTTAGAATCACTCGTCCGGCCAAGAATGTGTTATTTACCGGAACGAATTTAATTAAGGATGAATACGGATCCTTTGATGCAAGTATAGCCGACCAAACACCAGGATTTTCCGTATGTAGCACTACTGTTGAAATTGACACACCCAGTTCCGGACCTTCTTCGGATGCTAATGACGAAGTTTTAGTCCTAAATTTATTAATGACTCGGGGATTAGGTATGAATTTGGATAATGATTTTTGTTTTGACGAAATTTGTAAATTCCTAGAGCAACAATTTGATTTAGTACTAGCTGAAGAGACAAGAATCAGAAGAAACCCCAAGTTTGAAGATACAAGGATCCATGTCGTTTTATATTTTATTGAACCTACTGGACATGGTTTAAAAGAGTTAGATGTAGTTACTATGAAAAAATTAAGCAAATATAGCAATGTACTCCCTATCATTGCGAAGGCTGATAGTCTAACGCCAAAAGAACTACAAAAATTTAAAACCAATATTGTTCGTGATTTGGAAACTTATAACGTACCCGTCTATAAATTTTTCACCGACGGTGGTGATAATGGATATGAATATAGCGAGGATGTTAATGATGATGATGTTGATGATTTAGAGACCTTGGAAGAAAACAAGCATTTGCAAAATTTGCAACCATTTGCTATCATTTGTTCTGATTTGTATGATTCCTCAATGAAGGGATACTATAGAGAATATTCATGGGCTGATCACAAAATCAAAGTTGACGATCCTCACGTCAGTGATTTATCTTTATTGAAAAAAGTCTTGTTTGGTTCACATTTACAGGATTTCAAGGATACCACTGCTAATTTCTTGTATGAAAATTATAGATCAGAAAGATTGTCTTCAACCATAACACGTAAGAAGAAACTTGCCAATGGAGATGGGCATGATACTGGTTTAGTATCAAAAAAGGTAGAGGAGCGAAGCCTAGCTACTGCAGGTACAGTGCCAGAAAATGACATTAACACTCGTCCACAATCCGAGGCACCAAGTTTAAGTAATTTTCAACATTTGGTTTTACAGAGCCACACTAAATTAGGAGAAGATGACCAATCGGTCTCAATAGAAGTGGAGTCTGGTGTGGATTCTAGCATTAATAGTAGGCCAGATAAGTCTCAATTGAGAGATATTTCTCAAACGTTGCCGTACGTTTTGCAACATGAGCGTATCTTGTCCAAAAAACAAAGGCTACAGGAATTGGAAGAAAACAGTGCACGTGAATTACAACGGAAGATAGAAGAACTAGAAAATAAAGCTGCTGCTTTGAAGAAAAGAGAAAAGTTATTAGCATCTATCAAGCAAGAAAAATGAGGGCATTACAAGTAGTTACATGCCAACTGTTCCCCAGAGGGTAGATTTTAGAATTAGAATATTTATATATATATACATATATATGGTATTAAGCGATGAAATGAACAAAAGCTCTTTAAAAGGATATTGTGAGGTAGTAAAAAGTGACTTTTACAACGCAGAAGAGAGATAATCATGTGATTTTTGTTTTTCTTTTTTTTTTTTTTTTTTTTTTTTTTTTTTCGTTTCCGTTTGTCCGTGCAAATCTTTATTGTTACCCGGCTATCCCTTTTCTTTTGTTTTGTTTTTTTTCTCTTCTTCTACAAAGAAATGAGCGTAGAAAAAAAAGGTTGCCTTTTTTTCTCTTTCTTTTTCTTTTCTTTTTTTGTCCTTTTTTTTTCCTTTTTAATTTTTAATTTTTGAAGTGTTAACAAAAATAAAAAAGAAAAACAACTTGCCGATGCGTAAACAAACAAAAAAGCACAAGGATTAAAATAATATAAATAAATGGAAAAGGAAATAAAAAATAAAAAATTAAAAATAAAAAATTAAAAAAAAAAAAAAAATAAAATTCAAATACTTCGTTTACTACAAAAACGTTTTTCCACTATATTTTTCTTTATTTTTTTTTTTTTTTTTTTATTTTTACAGTGTGACAAGTTGTGATTAATATTTGCAAATTATTCATAACATATGAATTCCAAAAGGTAAGAGAAGCACTAGTAACTTGTTTATTTCTAAATACACAAACATATATACAAACATATATATATATATATATATATTTTCTGGTTTGATTAAAATCACCACATAATACCTCCCCGAAAAAAGGAAAGAAATTTAAAAAAAAAAAAAAAAAAAAAAAAAATTAATAATAAAAATATTTCCCCTCAAAATAAGAAGAATGTTACATTATGCCCATGAACTAAGATTCGATTTATTTTTAATTAAAGCTTATAAAAGATTAATATTAAAGCAAAGAGGTATTTTAGAAGAACGAGATGGCAGCAATAATTTCACAACTAATACAACACTAGGGAATAATGCGGACAATGTAGTTATTATCGATATAGAGGATTATCATAACCTGAAACCTTCCACGTTGAAATCAGATTCTGATTTTAAAAAACTAAAAAACGCTGAAATATTCGAGAGTATTGCTTATATATACAAGAAATGTTATTTGCAGCAGAACAACAACAACAGCAACAATGGTTTTGAGAATAAGGGTAATGATATTAGCACTACGAGTAGTATAATAAGCAACCACACAGGTCACAACGAAGGTGATACACCTGGCAACAATATTATGGTAAATAAAAACAACGGAAAAAACCGTAGCAGAACTAATAGTGTTAATAGTAATAATAGTAATACACACATGCATCCCGGAAGTTCAGCATTGCAAAGTAATAATAATAAAATCCAAGATTTTGATTACATGATGATGAATTCTACTACCAGATTGCCCAAATCTTCAATTGAAATTTACCAGAAATTTTGCCAGATAATCAGAGAATTGGATTTGAATTATTCTGAATCCATATATTCTAAATACTTTATTAAATTAACCTCGAATTTATTGCAGATCAAATCGGAAAAGGAGTTAATGTTTGACCCTATATGGAATTCAATTCATATAAACTTTAATAATATACCCTGTACTAGCGGTGGCAGTACATATAGTAATAGCGGAAACAATAGTGCTGCTATGTCTAAAAATAATTCTATTAATTCTACCATGGCCAACAAACAAAAAAATAATAACACCAATAGTTCACGCGCAACGACAATAACTGCTGCTACTACCACTTCTAATAATACTAATACTACTGCTAATAAAGCCACTAATAATACAAATTTAGACTATCTTAATGGAATAATACCTGCAGAACAAAATTTATTATTAAATCAAGAATTATTACTTAAGGTTAAAAAATTGCAAAAAGAAAGAAAAGTAACTAAAAAGGGGTATTACACTACACCTACAAGTCCTTCTACATCATGGATGAATAATTTTCTAGCAAGTACTACTAATAGTATGGGGCACAACAACAACAACGACAACAACAATAATGATAATGCTACTGATGCCGCTACAAATACTGATATATCTGAATTATTTACAAATATGAGTGCTAATACAAATGGTACAAGTAGTAATGGATTTATCAATATCAATAATACAAGAACCAAGAATAAACAGTTTAATGTCATTCCCACTTCTAAAAGAAGAAGAAGATATACCAATTGTGCACACTATACAAACAATTTAAGTAATATGACAAATTTTAATACGGGCATGAAAAATAATAGCGCGTTTGGTACGAACAACAATAATAAATATATGAATTCTTCCAAATACGGCAGTTTCAGCTATGCGCCTTCCTTGAATGAAGATGACTACGATAATTTTAGAGATGATAGTAATAGCCGGAATATTACCACAAGCAATAGTGCATCTAGCAATACTAATAATATTGATGTAGATATTAAAGAATTGTTAAATTTTGCTAATAATACTAGTGGCAATAATACTGCCAATACTCATAATTCTATAAATAATAAAAATATAATACAGGAAGAAGAAGAAGAAGAAGAGGAAGAACAACAACAACAACAACAGCAACAAAATGATGATTTTAATAATAATGATATTAATGGACAAGACTCTTTAATGAATAATAATACAAATCCACTTAATACTACACCCATTAGACACCATAGAACAACATCATCCACCTCTACCTCTCATAGAAGTAGTATTATAACACAAAGTCATGGTAATAAAATGTTTATAAATAATGGAAGTACAAATGCAAATACTAATGCGATTCTTGATAACGTCACTAATAACATTAAAAAAATAATAATAATAATAATAATAATGCAATAAATGAATTCGATTTATACGATAGATTAATTAAGGAAAAAGATTTAAGAATTCGCCAGTTGGAGCAGAATTTGGAATTACAAAAACAAGAAACTAATTGGCTAAGAAAGATGTTAGTTGAAGACATGGGATGTGTTAGAAGTATGCTAAAAGATCTAAACAAAAAAAAAGGGTAAATGAGCATGATGTATATAAATATATATATGAATTTGTATGGTAAAAATGGTAATAGGCAGGAATTAATATTATTTTCCTGTTTTATGCTACTGCTACTATTATTAGGGCTTTGTATTTCAAATTTTGAGATTTTTCATTTTGGTTGTCTGTGGCAGAATTAATTGTGACTATTTAATTATAGATAGTCATTTTGCCGAAAAAAAAAACGAGGGGGGGAGAAACCAATGACTTGTTTTGCGATAAAAGGCAGGTATTTTTTTACTTTCCAATTCGTTTAAATAAATGAAAAAAAAAAAAATATAAAAAAAAAATCTGTAAGATGGGAAAATAAATTCTCATGCAGCCTGTCTTTATTTTTATGTGTTGTTTTTGTTAGATGTCTCGATTCTTTATGTCTCGGTTCTTTATGTCTCGGTTCTTCACGTCTCGGTCCTTTATTCTCGGATTATAAAGCAACAAAAAGAGTCCGAAATTAGGGAGGACAAGTTTTGTTTTGTACGGGAAATATATATTTTTTTACCCCTTAAATAAAACAACAAATTCTTTTTTTTTTTTTTTTCTCTTTTTTTTTTTTTTCTCGTTTTAAAAATAACTTAATTTAATAAAGTTGATTGGGCAACTTTTAAATAAGAGTACGAAAACAAGAGACAAAAATACATATACATATATAAATATATATATATAACTATATTCTTTCATTTTTTTTCCTCCCCCCCTTCTCTTTTCCTTTTTATTTCTTTCTCTCAACACTTTTACCATGTTTGTAAGACAAGTACCGTTTGTCTATTCTTCCCTTGGTGTTACACTAAAAAGATTATTAAAGCCAAGATTAAGCCCAATTCGAAAACTAATGAACCAACCTTCATCTCTTAATAATACAAAGAATAATGCTGTGGTTGCAGTGAACAGTACTGTTGCTGCTGACATAGATAAACAACTAATGTCCAATAAATATGGATTTACTTTACCCCAATTAATGGAATTGGCTGGGTTTTCAGTTTCACAAGTTGTCTACAGAGAATATCCTTTAGATAATTGTGGGAATAACAAAGTTTTCATTATTGTCGGTAGTGGTAATAATGGTGGCGATGGTTTGGTATGTGCAAGACATTTGAAACTATTCGGTTATGAACCAATTGTTTATTATCCAACATATACCAAAAGTATCAGTAAACAACCATTTTATAACAATTTAACTTTACAGTTAGAAGAAATGTTTGAAATACCGATTTTTAAAGCACCAATAGATAAACCATCTCTAACCAAATATTTGGCAGAGTGTAGATGCGTTGTTGACGGTGTATTTGGTTTCAGCTTCAAACCACCTATTCGTAAAGATTCTGTTTTCTTTCCTATAATGGAAGCAATGGTCGAGTATTCAAATGCTAATGGAAAGGGTAGTGGTAATGTAATTTCCATTGATATTCCTAGTGGTTGGGATGTGGATAAAGGACCATTGTCATTAACTAACGATGATCATGCAAAATATGTGCAACCTAAGGTTTTAATTAGTTTAACAGTACCCAAATTGTGCACTCATTTCCTTGATCCCACTTTCACTAAACATTATGTTGGTGGTAGGTTTATTTCTGGACCATTTGCTGAATCTTTGGGGTTCAAAAGCTTTGACTACAAGGGTACAGATCAAATATTAGAATTAAAAATGAAATGAGTGTTTATACGTATATAAAGGTGTCCGAAGTCTTATTGTGAGATTTCGGATGAAATTTGGTTATTTATATTGTTTTTTATACGAATGACTATAACATTTTTTTTTTCTTTTCGTTCCGCGTATGCATGCGCTCACACTTTTTTTTTGTGCGGGGATGTTTTTCGGTATTATTTGAACATTTCTTTTTTTTTTTTTTTTTTATATGATAAGTTAATTTGTTTCTTTTTCTTTCTTTTTTTCTTTTTCTTTTTCTTTCTCTTTTCTTTTTTTTTTTTTTAATAGAGGGGATGGCGGAGCAAGGACGAAGTAGAAAGGACTCTTTGCATTGTGCTAGTACTCTTTTCTTTTTCCTATTTGTTTTCATATTTTTTTGTTTTTCCTCTTTTTCTTGTCTTATATTTTTTTTTTTTTTTTTTTTTCGTTTTCACCTTTCTTTTGTAACTTTTTACTTTTACTCCTACTTCATACTCACTTAGTCTATGAAACCTTGAATCTGTTTTTACTATACATTTCCCTTGCCTCTTTTTTAACATTCAAATTGGACATATAACTTATCTAATAAATAATAATAATAATTAAATAATAACGACAGTTTGTTTATAAGACGCGACTAATATTTTACTGCTTTTTAATTTTTTTTTTAGTTTATTTAGTGGAGAACATATTAGGAAAACTAATCAATAACCGCCCACCCACTGTGTGAATATATTTTAATTATCTCCCTCCCCTCCTTTTCCTTTTTTCTTTTCTTCTTTTGTTTTCTTTTCAATGAATGAATCACACTCACTATCCGATACTATACCAGAAAAAAAACAAGATATAATAAAAAAAGAGGACACTATTAATGATAAGAAAGACAACTCACAAGTATCAGCCACTTTTATACATTCTTCAAATGCCTCCTCTTCACCTTCTGTGCCAATTTTGTCACCTGTACTTACAGAAGGAGTAGAAGAAGGAGTAGAAGAAGAAGCAGAAGAAGAAGATATCAGTCAGCACCATCAAGAAAAACAACACTACAACACTGATATTAATAATAACGATTTTATTGGAAAAAATACTACAGATACTAATGAAAACAACAACCATACAACCACCAATAACCGTACAACCAACCCTAAAAGAGTCAAAGTATACATTTTGGAAAATAATGAGTGGAAAGATGTGGGAACAGGTTATTGTACTGGAGAATTGCTCAAAACCACTAATCACGATACTAATACGAGCAGAGTTACAAACGATAATACTACTACAGCTAATACACATAATGGTGGAAATGAGGATGAACAAATTGATGAAGCTTATCTTTTAGTCCATGATGAAAAGTTTCCCGATGTGATGTTATTAAAATCAAAGATTGAAGGAAATGTTGAATATCAAAGACAAGAAGAAACTTTGATTGTTTGGAAAGATCTATTAAAAAGAGATATAGCTTTAAGTTTTGAGGAAAGTAATGGGTGCGATCACGTATGTGAATTTATTGTCAATGTTCAAATGAATTTAGTTCATTCCATTAGCTTGGTGGCAGTTAAATCAGATTTATCTAACAATTCAACGGTCCATGAAATTATTGCGGGCCCCGTAAACTTGCCCACTATAAGTCCCGATCAAAATTGTTGTGACCTATTAACAAGTTTGAAATATCTAAATGAGAATTTATCTTACATTTTTTTGAAAAATGAAACAATAAGTTTTATCTTAGCAAGTAATTATATTGAACTATTAATTAAACTTTTCAATAAAGCTGAAAGTTGTCATTTATTAAAAAATTTACTATTACTAAGTTCTATAATGAAAACTCTATTTATTTACAACGAAAAAGTGTTAATCGAAAGAATATTAGAAGATTCGAACTTTGACTCCATTTTAGGAATACTAGAGTACGATACTGATTATCCAACAATGAGAGCTAATCACAGAGCCACTTTCCACAGTATTTTTATTAAACAACATGAAAAATTTAATCAATGGTTTAAATATAACACAAACTCACTTTTCAAAGAGGTTATATTAAAAACTTGTAAGTTAATTTTTTTGAAAGATGTTGCGTTGGTTAGATTTTTAGATGATTTCCCCATAATCTGTGATTTAATACAAGAATACCAAACTTTTATCATTGATTATATGACGAATGGCTCCGAATTTTTAGATAAGATATTGGGTATCTTTAGCCCAAGAGACGATTCGGTCGACAACGGTAATACCAAGGATGCAAACAATTCTGCTAAATGGGAAGCTTTAAATATACTACATCAATGTATTCTAATGACCAAAAATTCATTTGTAGAACATTCCGAGAAGTCTGAATTTTTTCATAAATTGGTTACTTCAGGATTGTTTAAAGTTTTATATTTTGCATTTGATACAAGTGTTAGCACTCCCGACAGCATTACTATTAATACAACTCATGATAAAAATCACACAGATACTTCCTTTTCTCTATCTGATTTGGAATCCATGCGTATACTAGCCACAGATATCATAATTGCTATTATTGATCATGATGTTTTATTAATTAATAACTCGTCTGCAAGTGCAGCTGGTGCCATGAGTTATGCTGAACAACAACAAAATAGTATTGGTAATATCAATTATAATAAGTCTGCTGAGACCACCCTTCCATTATTACAAAAAATCGATGACTACAATACTGACATAGACACTTCCAAACTAAGTAATGATATGACTTTATTAATGATTTTATCTAAACTATTGGTGGAGGATAAAAATATTTGTTTAAAAGAGCAAATATTACAAGCTTTATTAACTTTATTGCATCCAGACGGCAATGATGGTGCCGAAGATTTTTTGACGTCTAATAGTAATAGTTGTGGTAATAATAATAACTACACTGAAGATAATTATAATATGGATGATAATATTGAGGAAGATAATTTAGGGTTTGTTACTACTGGTACGACAGGTTCCTCGAATCTTGGTGATTTTGGATCTAGTGATAACGACACACTTTTTGGCGATATAAATGAAAATGACAACATGGATGCTACTGTTGCCGCTATTACCAATAATAACACTAACAAAAATACCATGTATGTTTGCGATAATACTGATATTATCATGGACGATAATGAAATGGAATTAAAGAACAGAGATTTAAAGGTAGATTATTTTGAAATGTTTGATTTTTTAAATGCTTTTTATAAGGAAGTGGCACCAATATTATTTGGTCCACTCATTTCATTGGAACTATGTGGCACGAAAGGTAATAGCAGTTTTACCTACCAGGATAATTTATTAATGCTTTATTTAATTAAATTGGTCAATTTTATTGCTGTCATTCATCAAAGACACATTTCAAGAAATTTTATTTTAGAGAATCACATCTTGATAAAGATTTCACAATTGGTCAATAACAAGAATGTAACATTGCAATTGAAATTATCATGTATAAGATGTTTGAAAAACATTATTGAATTGGATGACACTTATTATATTAGATATATCATCTCCAAAAATTTATTAACCCCAGTGTTTGCTTTGTTAAGCGCTAACATGTTTAAAGACAATCTATGTACATCAACCATATTGGATTTACTAAAGAAAATAGTGGATCACAGTGAAGCTTCGAATTCCAGATTATTGAATAGGTATATTGTCGGGAATTTTAGAGATTGTCTTATTGGTGTTAATTATTCAGAACTAAGTGATAAAATGTTCAATATGGAAAATGAAAAGCAGTTAATAGACCCTGTTCAAATTATCTCATCGAAAAAAACAGTTTTAAAACCTGGAGCTACTTCTATGCCTCCTTCTAAAGCATCTTCTATTCATCATAAAAGAACAAGACGAGGAATTTTAAATGAACAGGTAATATACAGTGATGATGACAGTGCTAATTATGACGATGATGATGATGATGAAGAAGAAGGAGAAGAAGAAGATTTTTACAGTAAAGATGAGGATATAGATGATGATGTTTTCAGTAGATATAACCTTAAAAATAAGGAGCGTCGATTAAGCGATGATCTCAAAAATTATAATCATGAAAATCACAACAAGCATAGTAATACAAATAAAAATAATGGTAATAATAGAAATGGGAATAAAAAAGTTATTAAAAACCAAAATGCGCTTTCATTAAACGGTAACAATGATATTGGTGATGGAGGAGGTAGCAATAGCAGCAGTAATAGTGGAAGCGAGAACGATAGTGATGAAGAATTACATCCAATAAAACAAAGAACATTATCAGTATAAATCTTTTGATGTACTGGTGAATGGAATGCATATCTATTTTTTTTTTTTTTTTTTTTTTTTTTCCTCATTTTTCTCATTTTTTTTTTTTTTTTTTTTTTTTTTTTTTGCTAGAGTTACATTTGCTTTATTTAATGTGTAATAATATAGATAATGATAAGAAGAACAATGTTATGGGTACTTTTTGTATTTTATATTATATTATATTATTTTATTTTATAGAAATTATTGATACCAATATCTGAGATGCTTTTAAAAACATTAACCACTTTGAATATTTATCAACATTTTTAATAGTTATTCGTATTTTCCTTGTCGTGTAATGTGATATGTACGTATATATTTCTCTCTGAAAATAGCCAAGAATTCAACGAAAAGAACACACACACAAAAAAAAAAAAAGAAAAAAATAAAAATCATGCATGGTAAAAACGTGCAGGTGATTAAAAAAAAAAAGAAGTAAAAGTTTCTTGTTTCCCAACTATTTGCTATTTATTATTCATAAAGCCCAGTGGAAAAAGATAATATATTCTTTAAAAATCTAAATTTATCCTTCGAATACAAAGGAAAGAGCAAAGAAGAAAAAAAGCATAAGAATTAAAAACTAGGAGAGGAAAAGAAAAATGTCTGAATGGAAAGTTGACCCTGATAATAGAAGAAGATTATTAAAACTTCAAAAGATTGGTGAAAATAAAAAATGTGTTGATTGCAAAGCACCAAATCCACAATGGGCTTCACCTAAGTTTGGTATTTTTATTTGTTTAGAATGTGCTGGTGTCCACAGAGGTTTGGGGGTTCATATTTCCTTTGTTAGATCCATCACTATGGACCAATTTAAACCAGAGGAGGTTTTAAGAATGGAAAAAGGTGGAAATGAAAATTTTAATGAATTTATGAGTTCACATGGCATTTCTTTGACTTTACCCCCTAAACTAAAATATGATAACCCTATTGCTGCAGATTACAAGGATAAGTTAACATGCTTAATAGAAGACAAGGAGTGGACGGAACCAGAACATCCTGATTTTGATCCAAAATCATTGTCAACTAATCTATCGTCTACTACGGTCCCTACTTCTATTGGTACTGATAATGCTAGTTCCAATAAGCAACTTGATAAAAGGGGGGATAGTCCAGCAATTCTTGGAAATCGTCGTTCCATGTCTCCAGCTAAAGCTCAAAAAGAAAAAAATGAGTCCTTTTTTAATGAGTTGGGCAAGAAAAATTCCGCTAAGCCGGAAAACTTGCCGCCATCACAAGGTGGAAAATATCAGGGATTTGGCAACACTCCTATAAATAATACTGACAAACAGGGACCAACTGTTAGCATAGAAAATCTTCAAAATGACCCATTGGGTACTTTGACAAGAGGGTGGGGCATTTTTACTAGTGCTATTTCTAAATCCGTAGAAGATGTTCAGGAGTCTGTAATCAAACCGAGCGTTGAACAATATCAAAAAGGTGAATTACAGGAAGAGGCTTGGAGGGCAGCTGCCCAATTTGGTCAAAAGTTTCAGGAAACTAGCTCTTTTGGTTTACAAGCCATTTCAAATTTTACTAAATCTCTACAAGGACAATATAACTATACAACTTCAGAGGGTAATGGTAGTAATAAATATGGCAATCTGTTTAATGGTTTAGAAGGAAATGGTACTGTAAATACTGATAATACTTCTAAGGTGCTTGAAAATGAAGCAGTTAAAAAAAACAGGGGTAAAAACCAAGATGACGAATGGGATGATTTTTAGCATTAGTATTATGTAATTTTGTGTTTTTAAATTTTTTTTGTATTTGAGTAAATAAAATATGTAATTTTCATTTTCATCCTATTCAAAGTGTTTGAATGAGTAGAAGTTAAACAAATATTATATATATGTGTGTATCATAAAAACTTTTAAATAGAGAATTCAGTAATTAAATACCTGATTCCAATAAAAAAAAAGAAATTTGATGAGATTTATAACTTTGAATATGTCATGTTTGATGATATCTCATTCAAGTTTTCATAAAAATCAAGTTGCTATACTCGAGTCTGGTTCTAACAATGGAAATTCTCGAAAACAGAAAAGTTTTATTGTCTTTATTGAATATAGTTGATATTTTTTTTGTCATCTGTATTAGTGCCAGGTTATAATGTGGTTATTTGTCCGAAGCCCGAAAAGCTGAATTATTTTTTTGCTGTTTTGGCTTTCTACAATATCGAAAAACTTGTTTACTTAAAAGGGCAAAAAATTGCCTAGCTCAGTTTTGATCGTATACTAGCCAAGATAAATAAATAAACAAAAGACACTAAATTCAATAATCATGATATTTAAATTCATGGAGGAAATCCCAAAGGATTTGAAAAAATCTGTAGAGAAATTATCAACCCAGGTGTCAGATACAAATGAATTTTATACAGTTATACAAAATATTTATGATTATGCTATAGAAAATTCTGAGCAGCTGGCAAGGAAGAAGATAAAGGCTTGTCAGGACTTAGGGTCTAATTCCAAAACTATTTTCCAGTTAAAAGGTGTTTCTGTTTTGTCACCAATTAGGAAAAAATTGGATTTTGCTATAGCTCTTAACTCACTTGACAATTCTTTTCAAATTTTATTTTTAAAAGATAATAGTGTTCAATTTGGTATTCAAAACCTTAACACAAATATTAAATTTGCCACCTTTTTACCTGCTCCTGAAAAGGAAAACATCGTGTATTTGATTATATCTTATGATGAGTCTTTTAATGGTACAAAGTTTTGTGAGCCCATATTAATAGCATTGAACAAAACTGCTGTCATATCACAATTAAAAGAAAATAAAGCAGCTGAAATTTCCACTTTTCAAGATTGTCGTGATTATATACGCAAGCAAGCTATACTAACTGGCTTCCGTATTGCAGATACGTTTAATAATAATAATATTGACACTGAATCTATTTCTTCATTTTATGTTAATTGCCATAGAACTACTAAGGAGGGAACCTTATATTTCCTACCTGATAACATTATATTTGGTTTTAAGAAGCCTATATTAATTTTTAATACAGACGAAATTGATTCTATTACTTATTCTTCAATTACAAGATTAACCTTCAACGTTACGTTAGTTTTAAAATCTGGAGAAAAATATGAATTTTCAATGATCGATCAAGCCGAATATGGTAAAATAGATCAATATGTAAAGAGTAAGGAAGTTAAAGATAAATCTATGTCTGAAGAGTTAAAGGCCAAAATTAAATTAAAGTCCAATATTAATAGCACTCAAGGTGATGGAAAATCTGCCTTGGTGACAGCTACTAATGAAATAAATAATGGCAAGGATATTAAAAATATAAATAGTATGAATCTAGATTCTGATGATGATGCTGAAGATGAAAATTTTGTTGGTGAAAGTGATTTATCAGATGGGAGCGAAATTACAGATATGGAGAAAGAAGAAGAGGAAGGAGAAGAAGGGGAAGAGGAAGAGGAAACGAATGAAGAAACACATAACAAATACGGCATAATTAACGATTTTCATAGACTAAAAGCAAATGAATTCGACATAAATATCGAAGATGAAGAAGATGACGAAAATTCTGGTGCAGAATATGATTAGAGAATATACTTTGATTAATTTTTTTAAAATATCTAATATTACATATATGTTAATAAAAAAACAAAAACCAAACGAAGAGAAAAAAAAAAGACGAAAACTTCTTTATACATATATTTAACGTAAATAAGCCGCTTTTTCTTTATTATATATATATATATATATATAAATTATTCTTTTAAACGTTATTCTTCCAGCACATAGTTTCCTAGTTTATCAATTTTTAAATTACCCACTCCAGTAGACAATGCTTTAATAATTTTTTCATTTTCACCCTCATCAGAGTTGTATTGCTCTTCACTTTCTTCAGTATAATCATCGGAATCAGAATATCCATCGGATTCAGCATAATAATCAGAATCAGTATCCGCTTCTTCTTCACTATCTAAATTTTCTTCATTATGATCTCTCATAGCATGTACAGCTAATTCCAAATCCCTATCACCAGGAATTTTTTTACTATAACCAGAAGCTTGAACTAATCTATCTAAATCATCACACCTTTCTACATCTCTTTCAAAAACAGGATACATATATTTATAACCATCACCAAAACCATCAACATCCAACATTGACGTATCAGACTTAGGCTCATATTTTAATTTTTTTTTGAAAAATCTACGTATACAATCAACATCTCGTTTAAAATAATACTCAGCATCGGAATGCTCAATTGATATAGCTTGAGGGAAATCAATGACGATAAATCCCAAGTCACTTTCATTTTCCAATTCATTCTTAATCATAATATTAAACTCGTTAAAATCACAATGAATCAATCCATGGTTTGCTAGTTTTACAATAAACATCATAAGATCACTGTATAGTTTAGGAATATTTTTATGCTTTCTTAGTCGCCTCATTGGGAATCCTTGAATTAATTCCATAATAATTGCATGTCTCGAATTATCAAAGGGCTTAGGAACATTGAAACTTTTAGAATACAATAAGCTTAAAAATTGGTATTCTTTATTTGCTGCAATTTTGGAAAGATACATCCAATTGGCGCCTTGGTTATTACGTTTTAAATAGTCTCTGTTGTTTTTAACGGTATGAAAAGATGTTCTGCCTAATCTGTGCAATTTCATAACTTTTTCAACTCCATCTCTATCGCTAACGGTATAAATATCAGACTCTTTACCAACACCAATCATGGCACCTACACTATATAAAGTTTCTTTATTTAACATGGATTTTAAGGCTAGATAGTCAATACCATTATAAGTTAGTTTGTAGCCATCATACTTAGCATTTCTCACTTTAGAGACCAACTTTAATTTAGCTAAATCACTGATGGCCCTATTAGTGCCACTAATAGACCGCATTCTAGATATTTGATGAATTAGTTGAGTTGGAACAATTTCATGATTTCTTGATCCCTGTTCGACAGCTTGTAGAACACGGAAATCGTCGGAAGTTAAATATCTCATATGACTAGTGTCCAACTTCATTTTTTATTTTCCCTTAGTTTAGTAGTATTATTAGTACTTTTTTTTTTGTTTTTTTTTTTTTTTTTTTTTTTTTTTCAAATATCTTTGCTTATTGAGAAGTTTAAATTGCTAATATTTCTTTCTGAATGTAATAAACTAACCCATATTAGGAAAGAGGGGAAAAAAAAAATAAAAAAAAAAGAAAAGGTCATTTTACAAAAAAAATAATATCTGGAATAACCGAATAAAAAAATAAAATCGGACACCAAAAAAAAAAAAAAAAAAAAAAAAAAAAATTTCAATCGCATGTTAAAGTTGGAAACAAATTAGCAAATGTTTATTTTGGATACGGGAAACATTATCGCATAGTTAATGTTTCCTAAAGTTTTTTTGCTCCCCTTAAATAGCCTATAGACTGAAAATCGACAAAAGCGCCCTTTTTTGGCTCAACCAGATTTTATTTACAAGAACAAATAAATGAATAGAAAATATAAAGGGGTAAGCATATGGATCTGATAAATTTTAAAATATATTAAAAAAAATTGTAAAAGAACACGGCATCGAAATTAATTAACAAATATATAAATATATATATATAAAAAACCATGTCAACTCAAGAAATATTCGTCATTAAGTTTACCAACCGCCTTGTTGGCCACCGTAACCGCCTTGTTGGCCACCATAACCACCTTGTTGACCACCAAACCCACCTTGAGGACCACCAAAACCACCTGGAGGACCACCTTGAGGACCACCGAAACCACCTGGAGGACCACCTTGAGGACCACCGAAACCACCTGGAGGACCACCTTGAGGACCACCAAAGCCACCTTGCTCACCGCCAAATTCACGTGGGCCACCAAAACCACCTTGTTGGCCACCAAAACCGCCTTGTTGACCACCAAAACCGCCTTGTTGGCCACCAAAACCACCTTCATGGTGGTGGTGTCTTCCTTCATTGCCACCTTGGTTACCTTGTTCATGGTTCTTAAATTTATCTTCAACCTTGTTGGCTAAGAAAGCACCACCAACAGCACCGGCAATCTTACCGAAACCATGATGATTGGTAGTTAATTTGTCACCAGCGTATGCACCGGCAGCACCACCAGCAATGGTACTGAATATACCTCTCTCACCAGGTTGGCCTTGTTCTTGACCTTGCTGATATTGTTGGCCTTGTTGATATTGTTGGCCTTGTTGATATTCTTGACCTTGTTGGTTATAATTGCTTTGATTTGGTTGTTGATAAGTGCCTTGTTCGGCAGAATTGTAGAAATCTTTAGCAGACATTTTGTTTCTTTGTTTCTTGTATACTTTGTAGTTATTTAGAAAGTTTATTTAATAATACATATATGCAAGCAATTCTTAACCTAAAAATAAAGGAAATAATTGGCATCTAAAAATAAGAGTAACGGAAAAACACAAGAAAGCATGATCTACATAATTAAAAAATAGTGAAGGAAGGAAGAAAGGAAGAAAGGAAGAAAAAGGAAAAAAAATAAAAATAGAAAAAAAAGCTTTCAAGATCATTTAACTCAAAGTGTTGGCCACTTTTATATACGTGAACCAAAAAAAAAAAAATTAATTGATCTATTAAACATCGATCAGAAAGCAAGAAAAAGATTTATAATAATTGCCATTGTCGCCAAGGTGGCGGTTATTACAGTTTGATCGTAACAAAATTTTAATAGTAAACAATTTCCGATTGTGTTTGATATTAATATTAAAAATAGCATTTATGATTCTCTTTTAATACACTTACTCAAAAACAGGTGCAGAAACACTAATAAAACGTGCAATTGCCGCCTACTTTGTTCTTTCTTTGGTTACATTTTTTTTTTATTGAGGCATAATAAAAAGCCTGTTTCCCTTTTTTTTTTTTTTTTTTTTCTATAAAAAATGTTTAATAAATGGGATATTTAGGCAATATTTCCAAATATAACACAAAAGCAAAATACTACCACCCACACACCATCCCCGGCCCCTCTTGAAACTTGCCGCTGCTTAATTCCATAGATCGAGGCTTTAAAGTCCTAAAAGAATTTTTTTTTTTTTTTTTTTCTTTTCTCGTATTGTCCAAACCTCCGATTTTGACAATTACGAAATTCTAGATATCTTCCACCCACAGTAAACATTTTGAAAATATCTTTTTTTTTTTTTCCGAACCAAATAAACATCAACAAAGCGACAAATAATACATACATATTTTTACTAATTTTTTTAAAAAATTGTTAAATTATATATATAAATAGATATACATACATTAGATGATAGTTGGACAAAACCAACCAAAATATAAAATGTTGGAAAAAAAAAATAAAATAAAACAAATAAGTTTAAAAACAAAATCAGAAGGAAAAAAAAAAAAAAAGAAAAAAAAAAAATCTAAAAACAGAAATGTATAAACCTTAAGCCATAGAATATTCCTGTACGACTTCTCCTTTTTCCTTTGTCCCCCCTACCTTCCTCTCTTTATTTTATTATTTCTTAACGAGTAGAAGTGGCCTTGGTCATAACTCTCTTCAAGCCAATTTCGGCTTTTCTTAAATCATCAGTGGAAGCATCTTCAATTTGTAAAGCAGCTAAAGCATCGGACAAAGCAGCTTCAACTCTAGATCTGGCACCCTTCTTCATCTTAGCAGACAAAACTGGGTCAGTGACAGTTTGTTCAACAGAAGAAATGTAAGATTCCAATCTTTGTCTAGCTTCATGTCTCTTGGCAAAAGCATCATCGGCAGCTTTGAATTCTTCAGCATCGTTAACCATCTTTTCAATTTCCTCAGAAGACAATCTACCGACAGCATTAGAAATGGTAATGTTGGCAGATTTACCGGTAGATTTCTCAACAGCGGTAACCTTCAAAATACCGTTAGCATCAACTTCAAAGATAGCTTCCAAAACTGGCTCACCAGCTGACATTGGTGGAATACCCTTCAATTCAAATTCACCCAATAAAGTGTTTTCAGCACAGTTGGTACGTTCACCTTGGTAAACTGGGAAAGTAACAGCAGTTTGGTTATCAGCAACAGTGGTGAAAGTTCTTCTCTTAATAGTTGGAACAGTGGTGTTACGTGGAACAACAGCAGCAAAAACATTACCTTGCATGGCAACACCCAAGGACAATGGAGCAACATCCAATAACAACAAATCTTTAGTTTCATCAGATGTAGCTTGACCGGTTAAGATAGCACCTTGAACGGCAGCACCATAAGCAACAGCTTCATCAGGGTTGATGGATTTTTCTAATTGCTTACCGTCAAAGAAGTCGGACAATAACTTTTGAACCTTTGGAATTCTGGTGGAACCACCAACCAAAACAACTTCGTCAATTTGAGACTTTGGAATACCAGCATCCTTCAAGACTTGGGTGACTGGTTCTAAAGTAGATTTGAACAAAGCAGCATTGATATCTTCAAATCTGGCTCTGGTAATAGAAGATTCGAAATCTTCACCATCAAATAATGAATCAACTTCAACAGTGGTTTGAGTAACAGAAGACAAAGTTCTCTTAGCTCTTTCACAGGCAGTTCTTAATCTTCTTAAAGCTCTAGCATCACCGGAAATATCCAAACCAGTCTTCTTTTGAAATTCTTTCTTGAAATGGTCCAACAAGTTATTGTCGAAATCTTGACCACCCAAATGAGTGTTACCAGAGGTAGATTTAACGGCAAAAACACCACCGGCAATGTGTAACAAAGAAACATCAAAAGTACCACCACCCAAATCAAAAATTAAAACATTCTTTTCCTTTTCAGATTTACCAGAACCTAAACCATAAGCAATGGCAGCAGCAGTTGGTTCATTGATGATACGTAAAACGTTCAAACCAGAAATGGCACCAGCATCCTTGGTAGCTTGTCTTTGGGCATCATTGAAATAAGCTGGAACAGTAATGACAGCCTTTTCAACCTTCTTACCGATCTTGGCTTCGGCAATTTCCTTCATTTTATTCAAAACCATAGAAGAAATTTCTTGTGGGGAAAAAGTCTTGGTTTCACCTAAATATTCAACTTCAATCATTGGGTTACCATCAACATCAATAACCTTGAATGGCCAGGTCTTGATATCCTTTTGAACGGATTCGTCATCAAATCTACGACCAATCAAACGCTTAGCATCAAAAACAGTGTTTCTTGGATTCAAAGCAGCTTGGTTCTTGGCAGCATCACCAATCAATCTTTCTTCTGGGGTAAAAGCAACGTAAGATGGAGTAACTCTGTTACCTTGTTCGTTAGCAATGATTTCAACAGAAGATTCGTAAGTAGCAACACATGAGTAAGTAGTACCTAAATCGATACCAATAGCACCTTGATAAACACCGTCAGCCATTTTTTTTATCTTTGTTCTAAACTGTGATTTCTTGATTTTTTCTTCTTTTTTTTTTCTTTGAAAGAGCTTTTTAATTAAAAGAAGAAACAGAAGAGACTACGAAATAATTTTAAATTTAAAGTTTTTTTAAAAATGCAATAAACTGGAAAAAAGGATGGAAGAAGAGAGAACATTAAATATTTAGAGTAGAAAAAGAAGAAATGGAAGAAAAAATAAAAAAACATGAAAAAAAATTTTTTTTTTGGTCATTTTGAAATAAAAAAATTTTTTTTTGTTAGTTGTTTTAATTTTAATTTTTCTGAGATAATGCGTAGAATGACTTGATATTTTAAACAAATATTATGGAAAAAAAAAAAAAAAAAAAAAAAAAGAAAAAAAAAAGAAACGACTAAAAAAATTATTAGAAAAGGTGCAGATGGTACAAACTACTAAATTTTGTTTTTTTTATTTTATTTTTTTATTTTATTTTAATTCTTTTTTTTTTTTTTCTCTTTTTTTTGTGTGGTCCGTTTCTTTTAAGCAATCTGCTCCATTAACCTTATCCTTTTTTTCTGTGTAAGCTGCCTTTTTTTTTTTTTTTTTTTTTTTGTCCCTGTCTAAACACATTTTTAGGCAGATATTTCTTGTGTCACCAGTAATGCTTTACCGCTCTTTAATAATTAACCATTTATGACGGTTGTAAGATTTTACATATTTAATAATAATTAAACTATTAAAATCCTTTTTTTTTTTTTTTAATTTTTTTCCGCCCTTTTTTTTTTTATTCTCTTTTTTCTTTCACTTGTTTCTTTTTATCTGTTGTAAATAGTACTAGACATATCACATAATGGAGACTGTTCGTCTTTTTTGCCAACAAGTCATTAACAGACATCACAAGAAAAGTATTGTTAAGTCTATAAATGTTTGAATTACTTTGTCTGATAAATCTAGAGATAGAATGTCAATAAATACTTTCTTAATTTAACAAATTAAATCTATATCTTATGTCTTAATTATCATCATTGTAAAATGTAAAATTCCTTGTGTTTTTTTATCTAGAAAGGGAAACTTTTTTATAAATAAACGGTACTCGATGATATCATTTTTATAAAGCTGAGATTAACTACAAGGCTCTCGTTTGGCACTAGGGCATAGTTTTTTGTGTCTTTATATTTAACTTTTAAAATAAAATGGCTTATAATTAGAACCAGTATGAATATAAAAAGTAAAGAATTCTTAATTCAAACATTTTTGAATCATACTTAATTCCCTCCCCCCCCCTTAATTTTTAGCCGCTGATCTGCTTTTTGGCCAAGGTTAGAAAGAGGAATTCTTTAATTAAACATATATTTAATACAAACACTAAGCTATGATAGTAATAATAATAACAATAATAATAAAATGAATATAAATTATAATATAACTAGATAGCTAAATATTTTTAATTATTTTCTTCTCTAATCCTTCTATATCTTTTGCGTGATTCCTGAAGGACGTGTTTAATATAAATCTCTCTTGCTGCATTGTAAATAAATGTATACTGATCAAGCAGTTGAACCATCTTCAATCGTTGTATACGTAACTGTGACACAATTTGTTCGATTAGATCATGAGTATAATCTCTAACAAAGTCAGGTAAATCTACATCAAAATCTTTAGTAAAATTAACTAAATGATCTAATGCAATAAAAGTACCTGTTCGACCCACACCAGCAGAACAATGTACTACAATGGGATTATTTTGGATGTTTAATCCATTGGCAAACTTTGACAGTTCTAATATTGGTTCAAATTCATCTGGTGATGACATGTCTCGCCATTTATCAAAATATATATGATGAATTGTTTTTGTATGACGATTAGAGGGTGGTTGATTTGAAATAGTTAAATTCATTTTAGTATAAGTAAACGGAAGATTGTGTGAGGCGGCTGAAGGTGTAAAAACACTTAAACATTTTATATCTAATCCATATTTAAATTCAGAAAAATCACCCTGCTTGGTAGACTGTTTTTGTGGAATATGCCATTCTTCTCCTTCTTGACTCGGCCAATAAGGATAACATTTTTCTCTATAACCTTCTGTTAACGGGGTAACCATGACAATAACAATATCCTTACCAGGACATTTATCAAAACACATCTGCCAAAATTGGTTGTAAGTCGCCAATGTTGGACCTTGGGTGGCAATATATAATCCTGCCCTCTCACTTTGTTCTGGAATATTAACTTTAACATAAGAAGCGTTGATATAATCATTACCATCTATAACATTCAACTTAACTCTATTTCTTTCGTAAGTCATGATATTAGCATATCTATTTCTCTTATTATTTGAAATATCAGCAGAGCACCCTAGTTTCCACTTTGAAGTCTCTGGATGTATGGTGGCATCTCTCAACCTTAAATCTTCTTGTTTTTGAATATATCTGAATTTCTCTATTAAATCATTATGTGGCTGGCAAAGATAAGGTGGTAAATCTTTATCATTTATATGGTAGCTTTGTGTTTCTTCTTCTACATTTAGATCAATGCGAGGTTTGTTATCTTTAACGGTTTCAACATTTCCTTTGTTAATTTTAAAAGGCATGGTTTTAAAATTTATCGGAGAAGTTGAAGGTCTACCAACATTGTTGTTACTATCATTGGTAGTGTTTTGTGATGTAGTTGAACCATCTATGGGATTGAAATTTGCGACAGCAGTATCAGTTGACGTATTTAAAATCTTTTTTAAAGTGTTCATCTTAATAATTTTTGTTATTATTCTGAAGTCGAGTGTTGATGGATGAGAACAAATAGAATTAAAAAAAAAAAAAAAAAAAAAAAAAAAGGAAAAAAAAAAGAAGGGGCGGAAAATATGATTTCCAATTTATATGTAGTGATAAATAATATAAAAGATAGGAAGGATACAATGTTATTGGTTGTTGTAATGTATGGGTGTATATACTATTAGACAGCGCATTATCAAACGTTTTTATAATGTACAGGTTTACTAAGAATGGCAACAGTATAAAAGTTTTGTAGTTCATCTTTTTACAAATTAAAAGCTGGCGGAATGAATGGACATTATTTTATTTTTTTTAAGCGCTTACTTTTTAAATTTATTTTCTTGGTTTTTTTTTTTTTTTTTTTTTTTTTTTTTCCATTTAAATCTCATTTGAAGTATAAACAACAGATAGTAATTAAGAGCTGGTCACCTGATCAGTATTATAAGATATACGCAATCTTTGTGACGGTCGCAATAAAAGCGTCTTTTCTTTTTTATTTTTTTTTTTTTTTTCTTTTTTTTTTATTTTTTTGGCAATGTGTGGCAATGTGGCAAGGTATTCCGGAAAAAGTCGGGTTCATTAATAAAATAAATGATAATAATATTAATAACAGAAAAAAAGAATAAAAAGAAAAAAAAAAAAAAAAACACGCATTTCTTTTTTTACGCTATTGATTAAGATAGCGACTTTCGATAAAATCATGCGATGATTAAACAAATCGCCGACAAAAATAATAAAACTTATATATCCTACAAAGATTATAAATACTAAGACCAAATTTAAATCTTATTCAAAGTTATTGTACTTCTGTTGATGTTTCCAAGAAGAAAAAGAATGGGGAAAAAAAAAATTATTGATTTTTTTTGATATTTCAACCTCATAAAACACCTTTTTTAATTGATATAAAATAATAAAATAATAAAATTAAGGGGAAAAAAGAAAGAAGGAAGAAAGAAAAAAAAAAACAAAAAAAAAAAAAAAAAAACTTTCGACAAAAGATATGCCTACTTCTATAATGGATGGACCCATAGCTAATTCCACCAATAAGAAAACTGCTATTAAAAACAATAGCAATATTAACATCACATCTTTGACTTTTAAAGAAAATACTCTCAATAGTAACAGCAATGCTCACACAACTCGACCTAGTTCCTCAAATATAGAAAATAATATTTTAACCGGCTCATACACTCAACAATCATTTTTAAAATTATCTGGTATTGGAAAACAATCTGAGTCTTCCACTAACCTACCTTCTCACTCTCATCAAATACCACCATCATCCTCCGTTCCTCCTAATAATTTTCTGAAACTCACTCCACTCACCCCCTTCCAAAGACAATTACATGATACTGGAAGTAAGAGTAACAATATTAGCCCGTTTCATTCTAGAACTTCTTTTTCCCAAATAAAACTAGACAAATTAGTCGGTGATACACCAATAGACTATATCGATGATTATGGGTTGGAAGAATTAAGAAATGGGTTTTTTGACCCAATTTTTTCAAAACACTTAAAGTTGCCCAGGAGATCTCACAGTTACACTAGCAATAATGAACTTAACGGCAATAAGAAAAATTCGGGTTTGTTTGGCTATTTTGGATTTTGGAACAACTCCATTTTAAATTTTTTCCAAATCGAGTATAGAAATTTTTTAAATCATTATAGATGTATTATAAAGTATTTCATGGCTTTTTTCATAGCCATGGTTTTGTGTGTTATTCCCAAATGTGGCAAATGGATTGGTGGATCTTATAGATTTTTCCTTGTTTTCTCCGTTTTGGTTCATCATCCAGCAAGAACCATTGGTATTCAACTAGAAATGACCTTATGGTCTATACTGGGTTCTGTTTTAGGATTAGGGTGGGGTAGTTTAGCTTGGTTTGTTTCCACTTGTTCAAAAACCATCGTTGATCACCAGGGTGGTGTTTTATTTACTAGTTTATTTTTGGGGGTTACAGTGGCCACTTTTTTCAGAACAAAATACCCAAGGCTATTATATATTACTATCTCATTTACCATCGTTTTAATTTTCACCTCTTGTTCTCATATTTTGAATTTCCATGGTCATGCTCTTGAAGAACAAGCAGCAATGATTCCAAACTCCAAAGGTTATTACTATCACTATATGCCTTGGAAAAATATGTGGGATTTTGGTATTGCATATCTTTTTGGTATGATATTATGCCTACTAATTTCCATCTGTATTTTGCCTGAATTAGGTGGGGCCCCATTAATCGATGCCTTTAACCAAACTTTCCAGGATCTTGATAATTTTTTGACAGCTATCATTGACCCTAACTGCTGCAATGATTTGGACACTTTGGAAAATTTGAAAAGGAAAGTTATTGACTGCATGAATATAACATTAACTGAAAGTTTTAGAGAGTTTTCCAATCAATTAAAATTCAATAGATTTAGGGAAGATTATTTAAGAAAATTGAGAAATGGGTTGACCAATTGCATTTCGCCCTTAAGATGCATACCTCTAGACAATTCTCTGATTTTTAACACAATCGACCTAAAAGAATTAAAAAAGACAGTTTCATCTCAAGAAAAATTTCAAGAATTAGAAAAAAATGGTAGAAACAACAATGAAAATAATAATAATATTAATTCTGACAACACTACTTTTACAAGCGATGATGACCAGAGTATTATTTCTACATCAGGCAATCCCACTCCTTTGCCTAAATTTAATTCAAGTATGGCACCTACTCCGTCGGATGTATATATTTCCGTGTTAAAAAAGCATTTCCAAAAGCCTATTTTCCGATTAATTACCGCCATGAGTAAAAGTTTGGAATTAAATAAAACTCTTTTACTTAACAAAAAACAAAAAAATAAAAAACAGGAATGTATCTGTTTAACTAATGATATCAAACGGGCAATTTACAATATTGATTCTGCCTACAGAGAATATACCAAAACTGATTTTTTTTGTAGAGAACTTTTATCCGATACAAATAGTATAAAAATATTTCTATTTTTGAGGTATTTACGTCAATCCGCTAAATATTTAGTAATTACAAATGAGACATTGGAGGACCTATTAGAGTCTGAATGTTTTACAAGAATATTATTGCCAAAATATCCGTTAAAAAGAGCTTTGAATAGATTGCCTAAAAGATGTTTTGTTGATCAGGGGGCAGGCAATGTTTTAGATTATTATCAAACAAAACAAGATGTGGATGATGCTTTCGAACAGATTTATAACATTTATACATCAAAACACAAAGTGTGGGAAGATACGAAGGGGGAAGATACGAAGGGGGAAACCACAAAGGGGGGAAATAACAAGTTAGTTTATGACAAACATACAAGAGCTATAGATCATACCGACTTTAATTTCCATACGACTACTAATCGGTTTAGATACAAGCTTTGGGGATTAACTTGTGTTTTATTTGGTGTGGAAATGAAATGGGCCTTAAAGATTTCCACAATTGTGACTTTTATTTGCATTCCAGGATGGTTACTTCAATCTTATAGATGGTATCAATCTTTCCAATGTTGGACTGGTGCCATACTTTTTTGTATTCTTGCCGATGATAGAAATTCGGGCACCTGGCCAAGTTTGTTTAGAAGATCGATGTGTTGCTTGATCGGGATATTTTGGGGATGGTGTGCTAACCAAGCCAGACATTTTAGCAGTCCATATGTTATTGTTACATTTGGTTCTATTTTATGTGTTGTATATGCTCACAATTTTTTTGTTTATGGGAATACAAAATCAAGCTTTACCGCATTGTTTGCCTTTACCGTCATATCTTTGGAACCCATTAGTAGTAATACTTTCAAACCAGATACCGCATATATTTGGAAATGTACTTGGGTCACTGGACTATCTTTATTTTTATGTTGTATTTTATCAATTCCGGTTACATGGATGTTGGGGTCTTTTTCAGCCAGAACAGAATTGAGGTTAGCTGTTTCTTCATTATTATCACACGTTAGCCAATCATATCAATCAGTCACTGACAGGTATTTATATCGTGATATTGACGATGAACCAACCGAATTAACTTTGAGACTTTCAAATATCCGGGAAATCAGGTTATCACAAAGTATTATGGCTATCAAAGACTTACTGACAAAGGCTGATATCGAGCCTTATTATTTACACAAATTCAATGGTGAAACTTATAAAGAAATCATTCAAACCTGCGAATTTTTAACTGAAAAAATAATCCAAGCCAGGTTATCGGGGAAATATTTCCGTATTTGGGAATTGGATTCTGATGCACATAGTACTAGAGCTTTATTGTCCTTGCGTAGGGATAGTGTGTCATCGGTTATTTTTGTGTTTTACATGTTATCTAATTGTTTCAGATCAAAGAATAAGCTCCCTCCATTTTTACCTGACCCTATCTTGGCAAGAAAAAAGTTGTATGACTTTTTGTCCAAGTTTGAACAGCTGCACCAAATGACTAATGATGATAACAAGAAAAGTATAAGTCGAACTAGTGAAAATAATGCAGATCTAGATGATTATGAAAAGTCGCATTGGCGTGAAGTTCATAGTTTAGCATTTGCTAGCGCATTCACTGATATTACTGTTGGTTTACAAAAACTAATTCACTTATCTAAAGAACTTTTAGGAGAAGAGAAAACATGGTGAATGAAACTTTTTTTTTTTTTTTTTTTTTTTTTTCTTTTTTCTTTGTTATACTCTACTATCAATCTTGAGTATTTTAATGTTTGTTTTCCTTTCTGAAAAAAACACAACTTAAAAATTGATTGTATCATATTTGATAATTTCAATAATGTATAAAATTTTCCAATTAAAAGAACTGAAATTTATATATATATATATATATTTATTTATTTATTTAGTATATATAAATTGTATCCGTCTCGTAGAAAGAAATAATATATAATTTAGCATGACTTTTTCTTTGTAACTTTATTCGAAACAGGATGTTGTATTTTTATCCAAAAATTTATTGCAAACACAGTTTTTTTTAACTAAAGGTTGAAATGGCTTTATTCCAGCAATTCGTCTTTCTCGGCAAAATACTCTTCTTTTTCATTTGGTTCTTGTTTGTCTGGAGTCGTATTCAGTTGAATTGCTCCATATAGTACGATTAAAACAAACATACTAATACCGAATATTATAGCCATAGCATTTAATTGGTTATCTGTAATCATATTCTTTTCTCTCTCTATGTATATATATATATATATATTAATATGAATCAAAGGATATCCTATAGTTTATATTGATGGACGTTATATCTCTTAGAATAACTTTATCTTTTTCTGATCATGAATGTTAAAAAAAAAAAAAAAAATAAAAATAAAAATAAAAATAAAAAACCCTTTTTTGTAATAAAATGTTTTGAAACTTTGTGTGAACACGATATCTTTTTTTTTTTGTTTTTATAGATATAGAAATGAAAAATAAATTACCAATAAAAATCAATTTTCAAAACAAAAAACAAAAAAAAAAAAAAAAAAAAAAAAAAAACGGCTTAGACAGAGAATTACATCCAAAGTCCGAGTACAAAACATTTGATTATCGGGATATTTTGTAAAATCTTTTTATAGAGATAAATCATACTTAAAAAATATTATATAAATTATGTAAAATTACACACAAGAATGCACTATTTGAATATTGGACTAAAATTAAACCTTTCTCGAAGTGGCCATAGATACACCTTTATCAAAGGCAACAACAACTTGATTATTGGAGCCATAAACAAAATTATCTTCTATAACATCGAAATCATATTTCTTCAATAAAACAGGCTCTTTTATACCTTTGCAAATGTTTCGTAATTTCCAGAAAATAATAAACTTGCCAGTTGATGTAACGACAGTATCTTCTTTTGCATAACGACCATAATTAAAGTATCCCCTTGAAAATATAATATTTGATTCCCCGGAACTTCTAATTTGTGTCTTAATTGTTTCTGGTAATTTCAAATAATAATATTTTGGATTAGAGTTTGACTTGGAAAACGCCAATAAGTCAGTAGTTTCTTTGCCCTCATATATTTTTAGATCGTATAAAATCAAATGATCCGTACACGTAGCTAACAACCAACGACCATCATTTGAAATAACAGAATGTTTAATTTCATCACCAAATCCAGGAATTAGGGTCTTGGCTCTTATACCCAATTTGTCGTATAATCTGATTGATCCATCTGTAGACCCAACGCTAACATAACCTTCTTGTGACGTAGTTAACGATGTGAATTTAGGATTCGTCTTATAATCAAATGTAGCATCTAAAACAATTTTATTATTTGAATTGATACGTGGATCCACTTGAAATAAAGATTTTTTCGATACACCAAGAAAGCTTTGTTCGTTGGTTAATTGATCATATTTTTTAGCTGGACCAAAACTGGTCAGAGCTTTGTTTCCCATGGACCATTTCTCAACAATAGTACCTCTTTCTATATCCATTTTATAAATAGCCGTCTGGTCAGAGGGATTTTGGAAAAGCATGGCCCTATCTTCCATATATAACATTGGTTTATAAGGTGTAAAATGCTTTTTATCCTTTATATCAGAAATATTGCTTATTGTCGTAACATATTCTAATTCGTTATCTTCCTCATTATTTTTCAAAATGGAAATGTTGGATCTGTGTACAACGTAAGATCTGTCTAATTTAAATCCAACAGTTAGTGAATCTGTTTTGCTATGAGGTTCATAGAAATTCCTAATAATTTTATTTTTTCCCATATCTTCTGAAAAAGATTGATTAGCTGTTTCTTCTTTTTCTTCTTCCTTTTCTTCATCATCATTGTCTTCTTCTTCATCATCATCAGCATCATCATCGGATGTATCAAGGGCAATAAACAATTCTTTATTTTTGATTTGCATGTCTGTTTTAGTTTCTGTATCAGTGTTATGAGTTTCCTTTTCATTATTTTCCTTATCGAAGCTAGCTACTGAATTTTGAAACCTTTTAAAGTCTAAAGGATCATTAAATTTGACAACATAATGAATTGTACTGGTAGATCCGAAATTATAATTAAAATGGAATTCTAATTCGGATCCAATAAACACTGGTTCAATATTAGATGCAAAATCAACACTGACAATAAGTTCTTTTTTTTATCAAAAATTTTTATCCAATAATCATATTTAGTTTTCAAAAGTTTGACAGAACCTCTTGCTGCTTGTAATTTTTTTTTCTTTGAAGTTTCATCATATATACTAATCAAAACATCATCTAAAAAAAAAATCAATTCTTCAGATATCGAAACATTGTTTAAATTTTTTGCTAAATCAATAACTGCTTTGTCATTTTCTTTTTCTTCCTTTTCTTCTCCCTCTCCCGCTCCCTCTTCCTCTTCTTCTTCATCTTCCTCTTCCTCATCAACGTTAACGGTTACAATTTCCACTCCAGTTTTCAATAAGATATTTATAATGTTATCAAATGATCCAGCATCAGTGAGAGGAGCGGCTATATATTGATAGTTTTTTTCATTATTTCTAGATCCTTCAACAATTTCAATAATTTTCAAATCACTATTGACAGTAAATCTCAAATTTTCTAAAAGAAACAACCACTTCAGTTGTGAATCAAAATTATCGGTAATTATCAACTGTTTGGATGATTTAGAATCATTAACTGTTAACTTTGAAGATTTTGACAAAACTTCAAAAGCTGAATTGTTGTTTTTAAAGAGGATAAATCTACCTTCGGTTAACGCTGCTATCATTATGACTTTCTTCACTTTATATATATATATACTATAGGTAGAAAGAAAATACTTTTATATATTATTATAAGAATAACAATGGATAAAAGACTCTCTTACTTGTGCATTATGAGATGATTGGCAAGATATCTGTACTTATAACATGTGATTTTCTGCTTTTCTTTATTTGCCTCCTTTCCTTAAATGGATTTGGTCGGATAACACCAAGCCAAAACTTTTAGTTAGAAGGGGGCGAAGGGAATTGTGGCTGTGCATTGTGATCTCAGCTAAGCTGCTGTTACTTTTATTGCTATCAACTTATTTCTAAAATAAGTTACGGGTGCATTTTAATATTCTTTACAAAGTGTATCAATACAAAAGCCTTCGGGTTCTATCTAATTCGGACATTAAATGAAATTAATAAAAATAATAAAAAAAAATGACATCCAAATATAAAAAAGAAAAAAAGAAAAAAAATATATTATATATATATATATATATATATATTAGATAAATAAGATATTTTTAATATACATATGGATATATTTATGTGGTTGTATGCACCTGTAAGTAAGCTCAATAATATCTTCTTAATAATATTATGATTAAAAAATGGTCACATTTGTTTTTCTCTTTTCAATCCCCAAAGGTAAAAATATTAGCAGCTGTGTCAACAACAATAAAAACGAGTAGAGCGACTGCATTCAATTTAGTTTCACACAGACATTCATCATCAGCCAAAAAATTAATAGCATTAATAAATGAAAAGAAAGTGGAAAAATTTGTAGAAAAAGAGGAAAAGAGCATTCCTAATACCATTCCAACTAATAAGGAAGTGCCGCTTTGGCTATCCCAAAAAATTGCTTTGAAGAAAAAATTCAAGCAGTGGAATCCACCTAAAAAGCTTAATAGAGATACTATGAATAGTATAAGATTATTAAAACAAACAATGCCTGATTTGGACGCAACCACTTTGGCAAACCAGTTTAAAGTAAGTCCTGATGCAATTAGAAGAATTTTGAAATCGAAATGGAACCCTAGAACGGAAGAGGAGAGAACTGACGTAGAGGATAGGTGGATAAGGCGAGGACAAAATCTACTGAAAAATGGGTTTACGGTCAATCCCCCAAAAAGAAAAATTATAATATCAAATGGAGAATCTATTGCAACAACAACTTCCACCGACAATATTAACAATAAGCGTTCTAAGAATGGTTCATTATCGTTGAAAACACCGTCAAGGAAGCTAACCGTGGCACAAAGAAAGTTAATGTTATTAAAAAATAACAATAATGGAAATTTGACATAAGCGTATACTTTCAAAAGTAAAATGCCTCAATAGAAGATAAGATTATAAAGGGATTATAAGAACAATAGTGTGGAAGATGTTTCAATACGTTTATTAATTTATTTTATTTCTCTCTCTTTTTTTTTT
This sequence comes from Saccharomycodes ludwigii, assembly GCF_020623625.1. Lineage (NCBI taxonomy): Eukaryota > Fungi > Ascomycota > Saccharomycetes > Saccharomycodales > Saccharomycodaceae > Saccharomycodes > Saccharomycodes ludwigii. The sequence goes on from NC_060202.1 coordinate 1,720,523, forward strand.
TTTTTTTTTTTTTTTTTTTTTTACCTTTCATACTGTCTTGTATATATTAAGCTTGTATGTCATATAATGCATATATCTTTTTAATAAAATGCTACATACATGTAAATATTATATCACTAGAAGTATAAATAAACAGTAAATAGTATAAGTGTTTCCCTCCTTTTTTTTTTCTCTCTCTTGTTAGAATCATGTATTAATTGCCCATCCTTTGAGGGACCTGATGTTTTTTATGATTTCCGTAAATAGCTTATCAATTTCATCGTCATTTTTATTGTTTTGCATTTTTAATTTATATTCTAGATTATCATTAAAATTTGCTATTTGTAATTTTAGGTCATCAGTATTTAGTGAGGCCGCCCTTTGATTAAATTTTTGTAATCTATCTATACCATCTGTCAATATTTTCAAAGGTAGTATATCATTTTCGTTAGTACTGGGGACGAAATTATCTCTATCATAATAGTAATCTCTAGAAGAAATAGATGAATTTGTCAAAGATGTTGTCTGAACACCTACATCAATATATTTTGAATCATTATCATAAACTGAGTATATATTCGTTGATGATGAGCATAGCAATAATTTTGCACGTATTATAAACTTGCGTAATACTTGAATTGTGTGAAATTTTAACTGTATTCTTTGATCCAATAGTTGTTCATAATTGGGCAATATAACATCTCTTAGAAAAACATATACCACTGCCATTGAAACACTAGACCATTTACTTAATTTCATCAAATATCTCATGCTATAGTATAAGCTTGCATAGTGGTTAGTATCATTGTGACGAATATTTACGGGCCAGTGTATAGGCATATTGGTAACGTCGGCTCTCATTTCTATCCTTTTGTTATAAAAAAAAAAAAAAAAAAGTTTTTTCAAGGTTGTGTTATTCTTATTATGATCACAAATATTATATTTTGTTGTTAACTGTTTTATATTTACATTTGTGTAAAAATTTAATGTGTCGTTGGCTAAATACAACGTAAATTCACTTTTTTTTTTTTTTTTTTTTTAGAGTTAATTGTACCGCGTATATATGAAAAAAAAAAAAAAAAAAAAAAATGAAATGGATTTCTAATATTATACAAATTTAAAAATATGCATATTGCAAAGCATAATGGAAAAAAAAAGACATAATTATAAATATGTAAATTAAATATGCATCATTTTAAACCTTTTTTATTCAGCGTTTTGGTTTCTTAACTCCACCAAAGTCCTCATTGTTATTATCATAGTTATCCATGTCAAAATTGTTATTAAGCTCATTATTAGTAACATTAAGATTTATATTACTAATATGATTGGAGTTAGCAGTAGGAACATTAACATTTTGACTTCTAGGACTTAAATCACTTTGTCTTCTTCTTTTAGACTGTTTTTGTTGTTGTCCTTGTTGCTGAAGTAAAAGGTGCTGTTGTTGTTGTCCTTGTTGCTGAAGTAAAAGGTCATGTTGTTGTTGTCCTTGTTGTTGAAGTAAAAGGTCATGTTGTTTCTTCAATTTATTATTAACACTAGGAGTGATGTTAGCGTTAATATTAGTATTATTTATCTTATTGCTATCATTGACGATTTTATCGTTCTGACTTTTATTACTATTACTCTTATTCTTAACAAAGCTATTGATATTATCGTTGCTATTATTATTACCGCTGCTATTCATCATTCCCATGTTTGGCGTAGAAAATTGCGGTTGACCCATATTCATTTGCATATTTATGTTTGTAGAATTATTAGAATTGTTGTTGGTAGTCCTTTTATTACCATTAGTAGCAATAGTATTGTTATTAATTATGTGAGAAGAATCAACATATTGTGAAGGTGGCGGAGGTAGTCCAGATTGTTGCAATACATGATAATGCTGATTTTGGGATGGAGGTGGAGGTGGAGGTGATCCAGATTGTTGTAGTATGGGGTAATGCTGGTTTAGAGGCGGAGGTGGTCCGGTAGAAGGTATGTATTGATTTTTTGCAAGCCCAGAAGGATTTGATGGCTGTTGGGGTGCATTGCCACTAATACGCATAGTGTTTTTAGTATTATTATTAATATTATTAGTATTATACTGTAATTGGTCCTTTCCTGCTGGCTGTGCTTGCTTTTTCGCATTCTGTTCTGTATTCGCTGAAGAAAAAAATGAAGATGATGGTGAAGAAGAAGCAACAGATGTTGGTAAAAATGGTTGCTGATGTAGGTATTGTTGGTTTTGTTGTTGTTGGTGCTGTTGGTATTGTTGTTGTTGTTGGTGGTGTTGTGGAGGCTGCTGATGATGATGACTTTGTTGTTGTTGGTGCTGTTGGTATTGTTGTTGTTGGTGTTGGTGTTGGTGGTGGTGCTGTTGGTGTTGCTGTTGTTGTTGGTGGTGGTGGTGGTGCTGTTGTTGTTGTTGTTGCTGTTGTTGTTGTTGCTGTTGTTGTTGTTGTTGTTGTTGTTGTTGTTGTTGTTGTTGTTGTTGCTGTTGTTGTTGCTGTTGCTGTTGCTGTTGCTGTTGTTGTTGTTGTTGTTGTTGTTGTTGTTGTTGCTGCTGTTGCTGCTGTTGCTGCTGTTGCTGCTGTTGTTGTTGTGGTGGTGGTGGTGGTGGTCGTTGTTGTTGTGCCATTCTTTGCTGCATAACCTGTTGTTGTTGTTTTAGTCCTGCAACTAATTGAGCCATTGCTTCAATTGGGCTGTCTAAATGATTTACACGTTGGTATAGCATTAAACTTTTTAAATATTGCATAACATCACTCACTTGCAATATTCTCATAAAACTTTCACTAAATCCAAAATTACTAATACTATTAAATATATAAAACTGAGAACGTAATTTAGAAATAACGTTAAACGCAGGAGGCAGTGCGTTGTTCAGGTCGTAGTTGGTACTTTCGGGAAATTTTCTATTGGTTCCCGGCTGTTTATTATAATTGGTATGTATATTATCATTAGTAGTAGTGGTCGTGGTCGTGGTCGTTGTTGCACTACTGGTGCTGACTTCGTCATTGTTATCATCTTTATTATCTTTTTGTTTGAAGTTAGCAGTTGCAGTGGTAGCATTATCGTTGATGGTAGAAATACTGTTAATATCAACAGTTTCAGTGTTATTATTGCCTTGTTTAAAATCTTTCTTATTTGCATTGTTGGTATTGTTGTCAATATTATTCGCAACGGGTGGTATGAAAAAATCTTTAAAAATTTCTCTGCTTATATTTTCATTGCTCAAAACTCTTTCTATACTACTCCATTCGATACCAGGTACAAAACTATGGGCATAAAAATCTAGCCATTCAATTTTCAACCAAGGATCAAAAATGCCCTTTAATTGGTAAAACCTAGTAACATAACTGCCATCCACGTAATATCTAGTGAAGGTACAGCAAGGACATTCAAAAAAAACGGTACCATTACTTAAAACCTGAGATCGTAATTGTTGAGGAACTATTTCAAAACGTACAATTCCTGAGTTAAACCAGTCATGCAAAAATTTTGGAAATAATGGAACAGTTAGTTCAAATTTTCTAATATCCAATCCGTTGTTTTTCATAGAATACTTAACTATACCGTGAGGTGTAAAGCTTTCGGAAACAAATTTATTCCAATGTTGTATACTATATCTGTGAGGTATTTCACCAACCAATAAAAACATATTAATTATTTCATGAACTCTCAATACAGCCATATTTGCCAGATATTTTCTCATTGGATAAGGTGGAACAGAGATTTTGTTGTTGTGAGTATCATTGGTAGTGTGGTTTCTCTTCTGTTGGGATTGTGGTGGTTGTTGTGGTGGTTGTTGTGGTGGTTGTTGTGGTGGTTGTTGTGATGGTTGTTGTGGTGGTTGTTGTGATGGTTGTTGTGGTAACTGTTGTCGTGGTGGTTGTTGTGGTGGCTGTTGCCGTGGTGGTTGTTGTGGTGGCTGTTGTGGTGGCTGTTGTCGTGGCTGTTGTGGCTGTTGTCGTGATGGTTGTTGTGATGGTTGTTGTGGTAGTGGTTGGTGTGGTAGTGGTTGTTGTGGTAGTGGTTGTTGTGGTAGTGGTTGTTGTGGTAGTGGCTGTTGTAGTGGAGGCTGTAATGGCTGATGTGGTTGTGGTTGTTGTTGTTGATTCATTACTATATGAGATGGATCGTTCGAAGTTGTCAAATGAATACCGTTTGCAAAAGCAGATGGGTTAGCATTACTATTATTACCATTAAAGTTATTATTATACATAGGTGACCCCGAGTTTGAAGAGTTCTTTGAATTCATTTCCACTGGATTAATTACTCTTTTATTACCATTGTTAACTGTTGTTGTATACATTACTTAGTGTTGTTGTTTGATTATGTAAGTGCCATGAGTTTCTAAGTTAGCTTAGTGTATGAGAGAGAAGGGACTATGCAACAAATGATTAATAGTTTATTATAATCCGTCAGGGAGGGGCTTTGGGTTTCTCGCTTTTTTTTTTTTTTTTTTTTCGTATTTAGTTAATTAGTTATTATGCTTATTTATATTCTCCTTTAAATAATGCTTCTTCAATCGTTTTTTAGCTAATGTCCAATCAAATTTGTGTTCTCTAATGTAAATTATATGCAAAGCTTTACGATCGAAAACATATATACCATGTATCAGAAGGCAGATTGCATTTGAATTAAATATATATCTATACTTATATACTATCCTTGTATTATTAAGTGGTACTTAAAAAAATCATTATATGCCAGAAGTACTCCTAAGATGTTACATATTACCCAACAGTGTCATTACTGGCTTCAGTTCCTGAAGCATTGTGATTCAAGGCATACAATATATCACCATTTGGTTTATAAAAAATACGACGCATGCCCTTATTATCATATATTCTTCTCGGTTTATGAATTCTTCCGTTCATACCATTATTATAGTCATTATCGTTATTTTCACCATCGTTATCAGAATCATTATGATTGCCAGACTGCCTAGATCTACTTTTGTTTGCTCTTCTTTTTAACAATTTGTTTATAGTATCCCTTTTTTCTTCTTCTAATTTTCTTTCATTGATAGTTTTACGTTTACGAGCGTTCTCTGCTCTTCTTAATTGTATTTCTTCTTCTGTTAATCTGTTAGAATTTCTATTGTTAACAGTATCTTCATCATCTTTATCTTCATTTGCGTTTTCCTCGTTTTCTTCTTCATTTTCTTCTTCATTTCCTTCTTCCTCATTTTCTTCTTCCTCATTCCCTTCTTCCTCATTCTCTTCTTCCTCATTCTCTTCTTCTTCTTCTTCTTCTTCTTCTTCATTTTCTTCTTCTTCTTCTTCCTCATTCTCCTCCTCGTTCTCTTCTTCTTCTTCCTCTTCATCGGCATCACCATTAACATCATCGTCATCGTTAGCTACCATCATAGCATCATCATCATCTTCTTCTTCTTCTTCCCCCTCTTCTTCATCTGGTATTACTATTTTACTTCTTAAAGAATTTTTCTTGCTGAGTACTTCTTTATTCATTCCCATATCTTCTAGTTTTAGTTCCTCAGCTTCATTGCTTAAAGTAGCTACCAAACGTCTATGGGAAGTTCTGTTTGGTTTAGAAACTATTTCATCGTCATAATCGCTATTCTCTCCCGCATCATCATTGTCTTCATCAGATTCTGCAAAATTTGTCCTCTGTCTATTTGTTAGCCTGGTAGATACTCGTGAAGGTATTTCCGATTTGAAATTTTTTTGTATGGTTCTTCTTCCGCTATTCATATAAGCAGAAGTGGAGCTAATACGAGTCCCTGACTTAGCATTGTGACCCGAATTAGCAGTTCTATTTTTTTTTTTATTCTTGGTGCTAGTGCGGGTACCAGAGTTAAAATTATCCAAGGTTATATTTTCTTCTTCTATATTTCCATTTTCAGCAGTTTCATCTCCATAAAAATAATAATCTTCATCATTATTGAGGAGTTGCTGCTCGTCATAATTCTTTACTTGAGTTTTTCTTAGCCTAGTGGATTTACCACTGCCGGCAGTGTTATTGCTCCTCACCATCGTCAATATTTTTAGTTAACTCTGTAAGCTTTTCTTCTTTTCCTTTTCGTTTTCTTTTTTTTTTCTTTTTTTTGTTCTTGTTTTCTTTTTTCAACCTTTTTTCCTTAACATATATCTTGTTTACAATTGGCAGATAAATAGAATAAAACAAGTATTTGTAACATCTTTGCTTAAATATTCAACTTCTGTTTGATTAGGCAGTTTTCTTTTTTAGCCTGTAATAAAAAAAAGAAAAAATATACGATAATAAAAATTATAAATAAACACAAGAAATTTATTTCAAATAAAAACCGTCTCGTCTTGTCGTCCACGTGATCACTTTTTATATCGTCTAAAACCCACACCTTTCAATGCACGTGATCTATATATATATATATATAAATAAATATAAATATATTTTTTTCTTTTTTAATATACCATTTTGAAGCCTCCTTCTTTTTTTTCCCCCCTTTTATTGAAATGATTATATATGACTACATAAAAAGATTTTGGAAAATAACCTGGCATAATTAAATATTTATCATTTTCCCTCTGTTCTCTTGAAAAAAAAAATAAAATAAAATAAAAAAGAAAGAAAGAAAGAAAATACAAGTTAAAAGGAAAGAAGCACAAAGGAGAGTCTCCCGTTTAAATTCACTAAAATGTCATCCGGTGTTTTGTTATACTGCAAATCAAAAGTTTATATTCATCCAACAAATAGAACCTCTGAAAATGTTCCAGGGTTTTTGATTGTTTATAAAAAACTATCCACCGATCCAGATAGCAATAGCATTATTACATGGTGTAGAGAAGACGCTTTTCAAACATCGCCATCATCCAGAAGTAATAATAAGAAAAATATATTGTCCCAGTTATTAGAAGCAGACTTAGAATTTGCAGCTAAGTATCAACCAACCAGTACAAGTACCAAAAATTCCTATCCTACAATTCGTATAGATACTTCGCAATTACTATTATGTTCAGATTGGCAAATTTTTATTTCATCTGTATACTCTATTCAATTTAGAGTACCAAGTTCCTGGTGGTTTGGTTCTATTGTTATCAACTCCAAAGCTAAAAACATAGATGATAATATTCCAGTACTGTTTTTCCACGATGATGTTTGTCCTTCTACCAAAAGGATACAAAAAAAAATGATGATGGAAAATTTTGATCCATTCAACAAAGATCAAGACTTATACTGGGGTGGCGACGATTTTAAGCAATTTTTAACAACAATTTGTGATTTACAAAGTGTTAATAATGCATCTTCAGATGATGCATCATCCGACATTTTAAGTTCAAAAAATAATGCCAGGGGTAACAATATTTATTTAGTCAATCCCACATTGGAAGATTTAAGGAATTTCAAATCAAATATTCAGAACCTAGATAAAAAGCCCGCATCTCCCACATCGAAAAATAAGAGCACTGGAGTATATGACTCTTTAAATAAGCAAAAGTGGACTATTCTAGGGAAAATCGCAGATTATACAGCTAAATTAACCACACCTAGCTACGTACCTAATTTGTTATCTAGTTACTCTCCAGTTCTGGAAAAATTTCTGAATGATAAATATGTAAATAATTTGCTTAAATCGTCGCCACAATTACAACAAGCCTCTGATGATTTTGAAAGTGCCAGGGTTTATTTGGCTAAGTGGGCTTTAAATGTCAAACAAGAAGCCGAAAAGTATCGGAACGTTTACGAAAATTTGAGTAATGACATGGATAACATGGTTACCGATGAAGAAATACACGTGGCCCTAGAAAGATCACATCCTTTAACTTTGGCGAAGTGGGAATCAATGTTTGATGAACAAGGAAGGTTAAATGTAACAGTTCATGAAACCAAAGATTTTATTTTCCATGGTGGGTGTGAAAACAATGAAGTCAGAAGACAAGTCTGGTTATTTTTATTGGGTGTTTATCCATGGGATTCAAGCAAAGATGAAAGAGAACAGTTGTTGAAAAGCCTTGAGAGTATATATTTTAGTTCCTATAAAAATCTGTGGTTTGGTGATCAAGTTCCAAGCGACATGACTAAAGAACATTGGAAAGATGAAGTTTTCAAGATTGACAAAGATGTTAAGAGAAATGATAGACACCTAAATATATATAAACATAATACAGAAACTGGTAAACTTGTGAATTCTGATGATCAAGAAATGGATTCTGAAGTAGATGATTCCAATTGGGTTATTATTAATCCACATTTAAATACATTGAAAAGCATATTAATGTCTTATAACGTTTATAATCCAGATTTGGGGTATTGTCAGGGTATGACTGATTTGTTATCTCCCATATATTATATTTTACAGGATGAGGTTTTAAGTTTTTGGGCATTCGTTAATTTTATGGATCGAATGGAAAGAAATTTTTTAACTGACCAAAGTGGGATCAAAGAACAAATGTTAACTTTGGCAGAATTAACTCAATTAATGTTACCTGATTTAATGAAGCACTTAACTGAATGTGATTCTTCGAATTTATTTTTTTGTTTTCGGATGATATTGGTTTGGTTTAAAAGGGACTTCCAAGATGAGCAAATTTGGAAAATTTGGGAGATATTTTGGACAGACTATTATTCTTCTCAATTTCAACTATTTTTTATGTTGGCTATCCTACAAAAAAATAGTTTACCTGTTATTAATAATTTAAAATCTTTTGATGATATTTTGAAATACTTTAACGATTTGAAAGATTTGGATTGGGAGGATCTAATGGTTCGTGCTGAGTTATTATTTATTAAATTTCAAAAAATCGTTGCTTTTGTGGATGGACAAAATAGCTTAATAAGCGATGCCCCTGCGAACCCAAATACTACTGGTACTGGCACTGGCGCTGAGGCAAATATACCAATCGAAGACAAATTAACTAAACTATCGCTACATGATCCTAAGAAGGAGTTTATTATAAGTGATAGATTGAGGACACTTTTGTCTAAAAGAATAATTATTCAAAGGGAAAAAAAATCTTTTTAATTTATAAAGGAAGCGGATAAAGGGGTGATAAATGATAATAAAAGGAGATATCAACGAAACGATGTTTATTCTAACTTATTTTATATATCTATTTAATACAACTTTTTTTTTTTTTTTTTTTTTTATTATAGCATATTCCAATCACGTTTATAATATGCATTTTTCCTTGAAAAAAACAAAATAATACATATATATATATATATATATATGTATGTATATATGAGAGAGAAAGGAAGAAAATAAAAAGTGTTCAACTAAAAAACTTGAACTAATCTTCATCAGAATCTTCTAGAGTTTCCTTTAAAAATTCTATTCTGTCGATACAAACCGGTTCTGTATGTTTGTCAATAACTCTTTGTAATTTTGCCTGATTTTGAGACATTACATCAATGTTATCTTCCTCAGTCCAAATGCCCCTAATATTCTGAGGTGGATTTTCTCCATTATAAAACATGTATAAGAAATAAAAGAAAATCAAAATTCTATCACCATGTACTGCTTTTAATACATCAACGGCAAAATCGCTGTTAATAGCTAATTCTTTTGTCATACCATCTACAATTTCTTCAGGCTCCGTAAGCTTTAAAGTTTTTTTAACAAAAAATTTGAGTTGTTCGAAAAATTGGTTAGAAGTGGTAAATTTTTCAAAATTAGGGGTAAAAATTTTCCTATCTTCAGTTATTGAAGACGGGAACTTGATATCCTTGATTTTATCATTAATATCTTGGGAAGATAAAATAATGTCAACCTTCTTTAAATCACCTTTGTTAGCTGCATCAGATGCATCACTAGGTGTAGTCACTATAATATTATCTAAACTATTAGCAGCTACAGCCGTGGCAGCGGTTGTCGTAACAGAAACAGGCTGGTTTGCAGAAGTAAAATGTGGATTCATGATCAGCTCTATGATTGAATCGTGAGTACCAGCCAGATCTTCAATGGTCTTTTTATTGCGGCCGCCAATAGCGGCAGCTGCAGCAGCCAAAGCAGCAGCAGTAGCAGCGTTACTGTTCTGTTTACTAGTATCGTTATCAGTATTATTATTTTTATTGCCAGTATGTTGTTGCTGATTAAAAACTGGTTCTTTTGCTAGTTGTGTTAATAAATGTTCGAAATTTTGGGCAGAAGTGTTATCGATAGGTTTTACCGTTCTTGCATAGTTGCCAGGCTGTGTTTTTCTGAGAGATCTTTCCTTTCTACTAGTTAAATTCTTCATTGGAGTTGGTATTTCGCCTTTTTCAAGACATTCCTCATAATATTGAATATAATTATCCACTCCATATTTTAAAGCAAACTTCCTATATCTATCTCTCCAAGAAACAGGGGGATGTTGAGGATATATTTGATTAAAATTCTTAAAGAAATCTCTTGATAGAGGACCACGTCTATCTTCCACTTTAAAAGATTTAAAATCAGGTTCTGTTCCCGGTATGGTAGGAAATTTGTTTAAAGTGATTTGCTTACGCGCAGAATCATTGCTATTGCTAATGGCCGTGCCATTTGTTGCTAAAGGCTCTTTTGTGTCCGGATCGACTTGATATAAATCAACATAAAATTGTTTCTTTATAGCAATACATAAATTATAATCTTCCTCTGCAGTATAATTTTTCTTCAAACCGGGTGGTTTAACATTAGTCTTGATATATTGCCCATTTGCATCTTTGATTAAGTCACCACTTTCATCGGTCTCATATACCCAGTCTAATTTATCAGATAATTGGGTTCTAAATCTGTGTCTAATGGAATTACCAGTATGAGCACCCAAATAATTAGAAATTTCATGAAATAAACTATGAGTATCACGTTTTCTAGGGTTTTTCCTGACAACATCTAAAATAAATTGATCCTCTTCAGGGGTAAAGTTCATTTTACTAGCAACTAAAGCATTATTGGCAACATAAACTCTTTGACTTTTATTATGGGCGGCCGTAATGGGTTTTTCATTTTGTATATTGCTATTGTTTTCAGAATTATTTTTAATATTAGATTGAAAAGAGGTGTTATTATTGGTTTCGGATGTGCCAGCAATGAGATCATTGACACTGGGATCATTATTGTTCTTATTATTAGCGTTATTTTCAGTAGTATCAATTGCAACATTACTGTTGGTTTCGATGTGTTTTCTTTTGGAAAAATTCAAATCAGTTATGTCAGTTGTACCAATTGGGTTATTGCTAATGTCATTACTATTATTATTATTATTAACATCATGAGTATTAACAGTACCATTATCTTCTTGATTAATTAAATCGGCATAGTTTGTGCCCTCCACATCTTCTTCTTCATTATTTTCTTCTTCATTATCTTCTTCTTCCACACGTTCTTCATTTTGTCTATCACTAATAGATCTTTTCTTAATATTAACTGATGGAGGTGAATCTGGAATAGATTTATAACTCTCATGTTGTAATTCTGTATCAATACTCTCTATTTCAGCTTTAAAAAGATTCATATCGACTATGCTATTAGTCTCGATACACTTTTCGATGAAAGCTGGTTTTAAAACATTGACATTATCCAAGGTAGCGTCAGTGATAGAATCGGCCAAAATAATGTCAAAGTCTTCACGATTATTACTATCACTAGCTGAATATTTAGAACATTTACCACCGTATTTCTCAATTGTATTAGCTAGCTGGGTATATTGTAGGGTACCGACATTTTTTTCCATAATGGAAAAGCTAATGTTAGCGAATAAAGATTTATTAATGTTGGTGAGATTTTCTGTTTGCTTGGAAGTTTCATTGGGGGTAATATTAGTAGCATCAGGAGTAGGAGTCGAAGCATTATCAGTATTGCTCCGATGAAGTTGTATTTGCGAGTTATTCTTAGTAATATCTTCCGGTGCGCTTATGTAGCCATCTGAATTGTCGTGAACGGAATCAAAATCTGAATCATTTGCAATGGTACCAATCTTTTTATCGTCTGACATCTCCTTGCTCTCTGGTATTTATATATATTTTTTTTGTTTTTAAGCGTTATGGTTTAATAGATACAAAAATGTCACTATATATATATATATATTCTGGTTCTATTTTTTTGTTTATTTTTGGCGTAAGTTTTTTTTTTTTACTATGTAGAAGCTGATGTCTATCGTGGTTGTTGTCGTTGTAGTAATCGTTGTTATTTACCGTCTAAGGATGTTTTAAAAAGTTAAAGGTGTTGAAAGATGATTGTATTTTTTTTTTCCCTAAACTTTTTTAATAATAAAAAAAAAAAAAAAAAAAAAAAAAAAAATTTATTGCAGCCTTAACTTTACCCGGATTTTATCAAAAAACAAATTAAAATTAAATTAAATTGAAATAAAAAACGAAAACGAAAACGAAAACGAAAACTATCGGTATATTAAATACATCCCACATAAAACGGTTTATACTATCTAGATATATTTACTTATATTTAATTTAATGCAAAAAACTATTATAAACTAGTGACAATCAACTTGATACAATGTAGGCTCTTGAAAATCAGCACTTTTTTTGTGCTTTTTGCTTTTATCAACATCGATCGCATTTTTTGATTCATGTTCATATAACAACCCACTTAATTCTCCGCCCTTAACACACCTTGAATCCAAACCCTTAGTATATGGTCTTAGGTTTAGACCTTTTTTGGCATTATGACCGTATAAAATGGTACTGGTTGGGGTATCGCTCTCTTTATTTTTCCTCCACAGCTTGTACCAAGGTACAGAATTATCAAACTTGAATTTTGAAGTGTTAGACCAATCATTTTTATCAACATACTTCATGGACACCGCATTTCTAATAGAAGGATTGTCCACTTCATTGGGTAAAATACCGGCATGAACCGCAACTAATGAATGGCTGGTGGAGATATTGTATTTTAGCATTACGTTGCAATGATTAGCTATAAACCCTAACCTATCCCAACCCAAGTTATTTGCCAATATTTTATGTTTTTTGGTAATTATATTAGAATCTAATATGAAATATTCAATTGAGTCGCTGCTGTTGCCGGTAGAAAACCTAATGGGTATAAACCCATCTTCTATTAAATCATCATTGTCAAAATATTTTTTGTTATTTTCATTATTACCAAACTTTTTTTTCAATAATTTATTTAGTTTTCTAATCATTTTGTTGTTATTTAATAAAGCAGAGATTACTGATATTTCGTGGTTTCCTAGTACACATTTTACCTGATCTTGATTTTCGATAATCCAATCAACAACTTTTGTAGATTCGGGGCCCTTCGATATAAAATCACCCAATAAAACATATGTGGTGGGTGTATTATTATCTTTTTCTACTGAATCTATTAAATCCATTAAGTAGCTGTATTCCCCATGCACATCACCAATGAAAAGTAGATTATCGGTGTTATCACTGTTGATAAACCCGTTTTTATCTATTATGGGGAAATTTTCTATCTTGTTTTCGATAAAATTTGTAATCTCACCGGTTACATAGGAGAATAATATCATTATAGTTAAAAGTACCATAATAATTCCAGCAATGAAAAAAAGTGTTGTTGATAAAAACCTTGTTTTATAAGAGTGCTTATTGCGAATATTAGTGTCATCAATAGCAACATCAGTATTGTAATATAATTGTGTGTGCTCTAACATCAAGGATGACTCTTCATTTTCATTATCGTTAGGCTTTTTATAATTTGTACTCGCATTAGTAATGTTAACCATTGTTAAACTTGTAATGTAGTTTTATCTCTTTCGCTATAAGTTTTTTTCTTTTCCTTGTTAATTATTTTCTTGTGTTAAATTGAAATTTATGGTTGCTTATATAGACTTAGATAGGTATGACCTTGATGGTTAAACAATCTTTTTACCTTTTTTAATTCTACATGTAATTTATGTAGCGATAATTCATTATATATATATATATATATATACTTTTATTAGCCATCTACACGTGCATTCAAATTTATTACGATTGTTTATATATATATATATATAGTTTTTGTGTTAATTTCAATGAGTGAAAAGGGAAAAAGAAAAAAGTTAATTTTATCCGGATTTTATCCGGTAAAGAGCGAATTAAAAAAAAAGAGAAAAAAGAAAAAAAGAAAAAGCACATTTTGTAAAAGCGGGAAAGCATTTTTCTTTTTTTTTTTTGGTCGTCTCATTGATTTTAAATATTATCCACAACACAGAAAATAAAATAAAAAATTGCATTCAACGCGGTAAAGACTCTGTAACCCTTTAGGTAAATGATGCCATTAATACCATCCAATGTTTCACTACTGCAATTATAGTTTTTATAAAAGTTAAAAACCCTATGTTAAAAGCGTCCGATATTGACTTTCTCGGTACATTATTCTGCCCTTTATATTTTTATTGACGGTTATTTTGTTTTTAATATTCTTTTTTATATCCAAAACTTTCCATTAAGCTTGTAAAGCTTGGAGTAAAATGTGGCTACATTACTAGAAATATATTGAGCTGTCAAACTGAATTTGTCTTGTAAATATTGTTATTAAAATATCTATTGTACAGAGTGGTTTATTTATGTAAAAAAATGGTATAGTTAAACACATCAGTGTCAAGTTTTAATTAAATATAGCAAGCATTGAATACGTAATATATTGCACACTCAGATGCATCCGGAGATAATGTATCATAGCAGTAATAATAATAAAATGGTTAGTGAAAAAGTTATTTCCCCCCTTCTTCTCTGCCCTTCAAATGGATTCGGTTAATACGAGTAGAGTTATTCATTGTGCGTATTTCTAATGAGAAATGACCAGTTGTGATGTTTTTGTACGCATGGTTCTGTACTTTGTTCGGTTCACATTTTGCGGATTTGCAGATTTACCAACAAAGCGAAAAAAAAAAAATGAATAACCGGTACATGATTTATGTGGACAGATGTTACTAGATAGAAATATATACGTATGCTAATAGATAGAAATATATACGTATGTAACACAAATAGCCCAGAAAAACCTACACAACTCTTACAAAAAGAAAAACGTTTTAATATTATTACCACCAATGCTTATGATTGATTACAATAAAAAAAAAAAAAGAAAGAAGGAAAAAAAAGAAGAAAAAGAAAGAAATTGTTTTCATATTCTACATCATAGAGGAATAAACTCGAACTTCTATTTTTATTTTGCACACTAGACAAAAAAAATATAAAATTAAAAAATATAAACAATACCTTTTACATTACCAATATACTATATAAAAATACATTAACAAGCTGGTGGAAAAAGGTATAGACGATAGACAAGTAAAAAAAAAAAAAAAAAAAAAAAAAAAAACTACCACAATTCCTATAACCAGAAGGGGCTTTCTCTCTAGAAAGAAAAGAGCAAAAAAAATAAAAATAAAAATAAAAATAAAAGATGACAAGTATAATACCTAATGATGTTATTAACTGGGATATCCTAAATGAAATTATATCTATGGATGAAGATGATCCAGACTTTTCCAAAGAATTAATACGCCAGTTCATTGAACAAGCTAAGCAAACATTTGATCAAATACAAGATTTACTACAACAATGTGCTAGCAGCAGTGATACAAGGAGTTTGTTGCAAGAAATTAGCAATTTGGGTCATTTCCTAAAAGGTTCTAGTTCAGCTTTGGGTCTAACCAGAATAGCTTGGTACTGTGAGTGTATACAAAACTACGGGAATCTAAAAAACTATGGTGGGTCACATACTATAAGACAAGATAATGGCCCTAACAATAATAATAATAATATCCCTGCTTTTATTAAGTTATTAAAAAATGCATTAAAAAATGCCAGAATAGAATTTGAATTAGCCAGATCAGAGTTATCTAAATATTATAAGGAGGAATTATAGCTTTTATAGTGTGCATGTATAATTTAATGTTTGTCTGAATCAACAATGTTTCCCAGGTCAGGTGCATTTTCTAAAAAATTTAATTCAGCTTTATTCAGACCGATATTTTGTAACACTTTCTCCGGGAAATATGTTTGGTCACATTCCCCATTTACATAATCGGGGTTATATTTATAGTCTTTTTTATAACCAAGATCAGCCATTAGTTTCGTAGGAGCATTTCTTAAATGTAGCGGTATTTCGCTACTAGCTAACTCATACTTATTTTCTCTTAATGAGCTTTTGATGTTATTCCATGCTCTATACAACTTTACCGACTTAGGTGATTTAGCCAGTTCAACACAACATTGTGCTAAACATAGGTCTGCTTCTGGTAGCCCAACTTTCATTACTGCATCATGTGCTGCCACTGCCAATGGCAACATCTTACTATTGATCAATCCTATATCTTCACTGGCTATTCTTATCATTCTCCTAGCTATATATAATGGATCTTCTCCACTAGTTAACATTTTAGCCAAATAGTATAAACTAGCATTTGCATCACCGCCTCTTATGCTTTTATGAAAGGCGGATATGGTATCATAATGATTGTCTCCCTTGGCATCATAGTAAAATATGTTCTGTTTATTATTTAGGATATTTTGTGTTTCCTCCAACGTTATTGATTTAGTTGGATCTACCTGTACGTTGGTACACACCAATTCCAAAATATTTAAACTTCTTCTTGTATCACCATTACTCAATTTACAAATATACTCCAAGACGTTATCTTCAAATTTCAATTGTTCTGCTGGAGATCTATAATTATTGAGCATCTTTATTCCGCTTTCTAAGACTTTAAACATATTCTCCTGTGTCATTTTATTCAATGTGAAAACTTGTACTCTACTGAGTAGTGCATTGTTTAGTTGAAAGCTAGGATTTTCAGTGGTACATCCAACTAAAATTATGTCACCATTCTCTATATATGGTAATAACACATCTTGTTGTGACTTGGTGAAGCGGTGTATCTCATCAATAAATAAAACAGTGGTATATTTGGTTAATATATAATTTTTATGAGCTTTTTCGAAAATTTTTCTCAATTCTTGTACAGTAGCAACTGTAGCACTGGTCTCAATCAAAGTATATTTATTCTTCGTGGCAGTAGCAGAAGTGTAATTATTGGTGAATTTTACTATTAATCGGGCAAGTGTTGTTTTACCTACACCTGGAGGGCCCCAAAGTATCATTGAAGGTATCCTGTTGCTAATTAAAAATTTGTACAATATCCCATCACTACTATCCAATAAATGATCTTGTCCTACATATTCGCTTAAGGTAGACGGTCTTATTTTTTCACTCAAGGGTAAATGACTTATTTTATTTAAATATTTCTTACGATTCTCATTATCTTTCTCTTCAATATCTGTTTGATCCAGTTTCCTCTTGGTATTTTCATCGGTATAATTTTTAGTAGCATGGTGTGCCTCTTCGTGGTCAGTAACATCAACCGATATAAGATCTTTTTCTTTTTTCTCGTTATCATCACCATCAACATCGTCATTTTTTCCCCCATCTTCTTCTTCTCCATCTAAGATGGTAATTCTCTCAGATTTTGACACTGATGGCTCAGAGTTATTCAATTTTTTAGAATTTTGTGAAAAAAAATTGATTAAGTTAGATTGTTTAGAAGGTGCCAATGTGTTTTTAATATTAGAATTATTAGTATTTTTTAACATGGTATGCGTAGGAGTACCGGTGGTATTGTCCGAGTTACTAGAAATTTCAAGTTTTTTGGAACATCCCAGGTCTAAATGCTTGTTAATCGATAAAAAGGGTACCTTTTTATTGCATAATGGGCACAACACTAATTGTTCAACCATCAGGTTTATTATTATATTTATTCTTTATTTGGAATATAATATATGTATATATATATGTATGGATATTCTCTTTTAAAAAAAAAAAAAAAGAAAAAAAAGAAAATAATATTTTTTATCATTTGTTAAATGGAAAAGATGAGAAAGAAAAAAAAGAAATACATACATATATAATAAAATAAAATAAAAACATGGGAAACATAATTTTTTTTTTTTTTTTTTTTTTTTTTTTCTATTACGCGTTTTTCTTTAATAAATTTCCAAAAGCAACTGCAACCCCAAAATTTTCTTTTTCTTTATGTGAGCATTGTTCATATATTTAGTAATCCAAGAACACTAAATAAAATAATCTCTTTATGATGTATTCATTAATCAAAACAGTATGTTAAATTCAATTGTAGGCCACGTTTAAAAAGAAAAAAAAAAAAAAAAAAAAAAAAAAGTAAAAAAGATTAAAATTTAAATTATTGAAGCAAGGGTTCAATTAATTCATATAAGTCACCCAATTTATTAGCATAATATTTAGGCAATTCTGATGCATCGGTGTTTTCAGACAACAAATTCTGCTCAGTTTCTATTCCGGTCAAAACCAATAAAGTACCTCCTAGTTTACCATCAATACCAAATTTGATATCAGTATTTAATCTATCGCCAACCATACAACATCTTTCTTTAACTAAGTTAGGTTTGGCCTCGAAAAGGGCATCCAGCATAGGAGTGTATGGTTTACCACAAATAATAGGGTTTCTACCAGTGCTTGTTACCAATGATTCTACTATCGAACCAACACCTGGTAAAATCATATTGTGGCTTGGAAAAGTACTATCATTATTAGTTGCAATAAATAAGGTTTCTTTATTATCACGGACAGTGGTTAAATATTGAAATGCAATACACAACTTATGATAATTTATCTTTGTGTCTAAACCGACAACAACACACTTAACATTAGGGTCTAGCGGTAAAAATGGTGTGGTGGAGGGATTCCATTCTTCCAATAACTTTTCATCACTTCCACCGATAGTTTCGTAACCATATTGTTTTAATTCCTCTTCAATTCCGCTTTCTCCCACAATCCAAATTTTGGTTCCAACAGTTGGCATTTTCAATACGTTGTGGATGTAAGTGGCAGTTGCATAACTTGATCCAATAATTTGATCTTCTGTCACATCAATGCCAAAACTAGCAAATTTCTTTGTATAATTCTTTCTAGACTTGGTAGAATTGTTGGTGACAAAAATTAACTGTTTATTCAACTTGGCTAGCAATTTTAAAGTTTCCTTGACCTTAGGTAATAAGATGGAACCTGACCATAAAACACCATCACAATCGAATAAAAAAGTGTCATATTTATCCAAAAAATCTTGAGCAAGTTTCTTAGAACTTATTTTAATAGGTTGTTGTTTGTCGATATTAATAGTCATTTTTTTGTATAGTATTGATTTAGTTGACTTGGAAGTTATTTTTATTGTTAAACTGCAGAATCACAAAAAAATGATAGTAATAATAAAGTAGCTGAATGGAGTATTCTTCTTACTTTCCAAGACTAATAAGTTTCAATAAATAAATATTTTTTTTTTAAAGAAAAAAAAATAAAAATAAAAAATTAAATGGGATTGATTGAGGTTTTCATTCGGTTACATATTTATATATAATATTTTCTCTGATTTATCCGAATTATTCTGTATTGAGTTATTTATCATCATGCCATGCGTCACACAATTTAAAAAAAAAAAAAAAAATAAAGAGTGAACGATGTGAGATATTATTTTGTATGTGTGTTTATTAATATTATTTACTCGGAAATAATATTCCGCCGTTTATCTTTTTCTACTGTATTTTCTACCTCTTCTAATTTAGCCCCCCCCGGATTCCTTTAATAAGGAAATAACTAATAATATCTTCATTATTGTTTATTTACCAAAAATGCAAAATTACGTCTGCAAGCTGCCTTTTTTTTTTTTTGTAACAAATGTTGATCAAACTAAAGAAAATAAACATCTTGCACCCATTTATCTTTTTATACGAATAAAAAAAAAATATATTGTTTATTTAAATATAAATAATAAACAGTACTAACTTTTAATCACTAAATTTTCAATATATAATGAACGTAAACTTTAACATAATAACAGCAAATTGAAATAGATAAAAAAAAAAGAAAAAGAAAAAGAAAAAGAAAAAAGAGAAAAAAACAGAAAAAAACTTATCACAATGATATCAAATCACAAACTAAACAAAACATCTGTATTGTTAGTTATAATTTTATTCATTATAAGATGTGGAATTGCTCCAGTATTTTCTCTTATAAGTGATTGCGACGAAACTTATAATTACTTGGATCCGTTAAATTTTCTACTAAGAGGTTTTGGTAAAGAAACTTGGGAATATTCGCCAGTTTATTCCATTAGATCCTGGGCTTTTTTATTACCATTCTACTCTATATTAAAACCATTGTCAGCAATCGGTTTACTTCCCAGTGATTTGTTATTTTTCAGTTTAAGGTTTGTTTTAGGTGCATTTTCTGCATTGAGTGAGATATATTTGTTTAAGCAGTTATTAACTACTTTTAACTTAACACAAGCCAATTGGTGGCTTTTTTTGCAAATTTTTAACCCTGGTTGGTTTCATGCATGTGTTGAATTGCTACCTTCTTCATTTGCCATGATTTTACTATTATTATCTACAGGCCATTTTTTAAAATATTTGAGTACTAAATCCACAGTATCATTTATAAACTCTTTAATATTTGTTTTCATTGCAGGTATTTTAGGCTGGCCGTTTGTTTTATTAATAGCGGTACCATTAGTGTTACAATATGTTGTGTCAAAACACAAATGTTTTTTCACCAATGTTTTTAAAACCGGTGTCAAAAGTTTGATTGGATTATTTTTGATTATCTTTATAGTGTTGACTATTGATTCAATAATCTATGGTAAAATAACCCCAGTTTTCTACAATATCGTAAGTTATAACGTTTTACAAGCCAACGAGGAAACCGGCCCCAATATTTTTGGAGTTGAACCATGGTATTATTATGTTCTAAATTTGGTATTAAATTTCCCTATTTTAACTCTACTCGGAGTAGTTGGATTTTCATTACTTGTTCCATTTGATCACAATTTAATCCAAATTTTACCTATTTTTTCTCAATTATTTATTTGGATTGGTGTTTTCATTTCACAACCACATAAGGAAGAAAGATTTCTTTATCCTATCTATGGGTTAATTACATTCACAGCCAGTTTATTCTACACGAAAATCTTTCAGAACAATGCCACAACAATGCAAAGTAACAATAGGTTACAACTAACAATTAAATCTTTTGTCAAACTTTTCAGCATAACTGCTATTATTATCCAATCGTTATTGAGAATATATGCTCTAATTAATAATTATACTGCACCAATTGGCGTTTATTTCCACTTATTCGATATCCAGGATATTCTTACTGAATATAAAACAAACAACACAGATAATTCTTTAATTAATGTTTGTGTTGGTAGAGAATGGTATCATTTCCCCACTTCTTTATTACTACCAGATAATTTCCGCATAAGATACGTTCCCAGTGGGTTTGATGGTCTCTTACCTGGCGATTTTAATGAAAAAGTTGATAAGTTAACAAGCATTAGATCTATTCCACCAGGTATGAATAATGCAAATAGATTTGATGCGGGCAAAATTTTTGATCATAAAGATTGCGATTTATACGTTGATATATCTTCAACCATTGGCGAGAAGGATATTTTCAATCCGCAAAATATGAATGCCATATACTGTGAAAAATTTATTGATATTGAGAACAGTAAGCTTTTAGGTAGAGCGTTCACTCTTCCTACACCAATTACTGATTTACCAACAGTAGCCAAAAATTTAAACAAAATTTACCATGTGGAATATAAGGATTATTGTGTATATAGTTTATTATAAGTAGTACGAGTGTGCCTATAATTGTATATATATATATATATATATATAAGAAAAACTTTTTTTTTTTTTTTTTTTTTTTTTCCAATAAAGATTACAAACTTTTACAAACAAAAATATAAAAATCTTAACGGAGAAAAAAAAAAAAAAAAACTGGTATTTAAATAAATTATAAAAAGACAAGGAAAAAAAAAAAGAAAGCATATGCTCATATTCACATATAAGTTTAAATTTCCTTATGCAACATACTTTCTCTGGCTGGACCAGTACCAACCCATTCAACTGGAACACCAACAAAGTCTTCAATAAATTTCAAGTACTTTTTAGCATTTTCTGGTAAATCTTCATACTTAGTAATCTTGGTAATATCTGAATCCCAACCAGGTAAAACAACATATTCAACATTTACTTTACCCAAAGTGATTAAATCCTCCGGGAAAGAATCTAATTTTTTACCATTCAATTCATAAGCGACACCAATTGGAATGTTTTTAAATGTATCCAAAACATCCAACTTAGTGATGTTTAAAGAGGTGTATCCATTAATCCAAGTAGAATACTTCAAAACAACCAAATCTAACCAACCACAACGACGCTTACGACCAGTAGTAACACCAAATTCAGCGCCGATTTTTTGCAATTTGTCACCTTCTTCATTCAATTGTTCAGTTGGGAATGGACCTTCACCAACTCTGGTAGTGTAGGCTTTAACAACACCATAAACATTTTTAATAGTTTGTGGCGGAATACCCAGCCCTGTACACACACCCCCAATGGCAGTTGAAGAGGACGTAACATATGGATAAGTACCAAAATCTATATCCAACATTAAGGCATTAGCACCTTCAACCAATATTTTTTTCTTTTCCTGTATAGCCTTGTGCATGAATGCTACAGAATCAACTACAAATGGTTTTAATTCTTCTCTATATTTAGCATATCTAGCTAATTCTTCATCCACGTTATAGTCAAAGTCACCATATCTCTTTTTTCTGGTTTCAACTAATCTTCTGTATTTGGTGCAGAAATATTCCCAACTAGCCGGATCATCGTTAACCAAATGGTGAACTCTCAAACCTGATCTAGAAGCTTTAGTAGAATAAGTTGGACCGATACCCTTACCAGTGGTACCAATATTTTTACCATCTTTACTAGCACCTTTAAGTTCCAGTTCCCTTAATTTATCGGTGCGTTGATGGAAATCAAAAACCAAATGAGCCCTAGAAGAAATAAATAATCTACCACGACAGTTTTTCAAGCCTTTGGCTTCCAAATTTTTCAATTCTTGGAAGAAAGATGGAACATGAATGACAACACCAGATCCAATCAAATTGATACAGTTTGGATTAACTAACCCACTAGGCAACATATGAAAATCGTATTTAACACCGTCAACAACAATAGTATGACCAGCATTGTTACCACCAGCACAACGAGCTACAATATCGTAACTGCTGACTAATAAATCAACCAATTTACCCTTACCTTCGTCCCCCCATTGAGCACCTAAAACAACGTCAACCATGGTATATATGTATATGTATTTTTAATTTTAATTTTTATTGTTTTTTTTTTTTTTTTTTTTGTTAGCTTCCTTTCAAAGTTAGACCGTCCTTTAAAAGAATGTATAATGCCATTTTTTTTTATAAAATTTTTATTTCTTATCAGAAAAAAGTAAAAAAAAAAAAAGGCATTTCAAGATAAATAAGGTTGACATTAGAAGTAAATGTTTTGTTAAGTGGAAGTAAACGAGTGAAAGAATAAAGTGAGACTTATCAAGTTAAGCTTAATAGCAAGAAAATCTGGGGGAAGAAGGAAGTTAAAAGGAAAAGAAAGAGAGAAAGAAAACGCTTGCTGTTTTTAACATGTAATATATATATGGTTGTAAAATGAAATCCAATAAAAAAATGGAAACGTTTTAAATAATAGGAGGTAGTTGTAGATAATAAATAACCAAAAAAAAAAAAAGAAAAAAAAAAGAAGCTCGAATTGAAAAAAAAAAAATTTTTTTCTTTTTTCATTTTTTTTTTTCATTTTTTTTAAATTACGACATTAACCATTGATTTTTGGTTAGTGAAAACGATATGAAATCACCGAATAAAACAAAATCTCGAGAAGTAATCACACACACACCAACAATCAAATTTACTTTTGACTTCTTTCTTTGTAATATTTGTCTAAGACTCTTTTTTTTTTTTATTTTTTGCTTTTAATCCATTCTCTTCGTACAGAGTGATAACAATATATTTTTATATTCTAAAAAATAAAAAAAAAAGTACTTCAAAGGTATTGTAACTCCGAAACAAAATCGGTATAAGTAATACCTGGATAATAATTATTATTTTTTTCTTTCCTTTCTTTTTTTTCTTTTATTGATCTTTCAAAAAATATCCATTGCGTGCTTCAATTAATTATCATCAGTTATACCATTATTTATAAATTGGGCGATAAACAGACTACAAAAAAAAAAAAAAAAAAAAAAAAAAAAGCTTGTTTTCAAAGGACTAATACTGCTACTAACAAAAAACATATCCCCACATGTTTAAAAAGTTATAGCAATGTCAGCAAATAATGTCAATACATCATCATCTTATAATAGTAGCAACCATAAAAACAATCCTAGAAGAAAATTCAATGAAAATCAACAAAAGAAATTTCAAAGAGTTAGAAATGCTAGAACCATTAGAACAGAGATTATTCAAGATATAAGGCAAACTAGAAGACAGAGGAACAACAACGCAAATGTGTTTAGTGAGGATGCTGGTGTTTTAAAATTACCTGAATTTATATCCTCTAGAGAATTTGAGATCAAGCAATTACAAAACGCAATGCATAATTCCAAAAAAAGTTCATCTACCAGGGTTTTTCAAGATTTACCACGTAAGTTGCGTAGAAGAACAGCGTCTCACAATGTGAAAAGAATTCCTAAAAGATTAAGGAAAAGAGCACTTAATGAAATGAAAAAAAGTTCGCAAAGTATAACAACAGGTAACACACATTTGTTAAAGGACAAACCTCATTATACCAAGAAACAATTGTACAAATTAAAAATGTCCGTCAAATTACTGAGATTAGCTACTAAGTCCAAGCATATGAGATACTCTATAAATTATGAAACCAAAAATTTTAAAAAATATCAATTAAGAAGAAAATTTAGAGATTTAAAAAAGCTTGTTAATATGCATAAAAACCTCAAGGATGGAAAAATTACTAGCATTAAAAACTCTGTGTTTTCTTTTAAAAATGCCGAAGAAATTTCAACACCCCATGCTAACCAACTAGCACCCCTTCCACTGGCAAAATCTATTAAATATATGAAAAGACAAAAAAAATATGCTTGGTTGCCAACTCATGTTTGGAATTCTAAAAGATCACACATGATTAAAGTATGGGGGAAAAATATAGCATACACTCCAACGCAAAAATGCTTTAGATTAACTCACAGGCTTGGCAATGCCAACAGTTGTTTAAGTGATGGATGTTTAATGGAAGATTCTTGTTACAGGGGCAAAATGGTTGTATCTTCGAACAATTGTACTGAATCTAACTTACCAAAGCTTTTATCCCAAATTATTAAAAACAAAAACAAAATTGTTATTGATGGGAAAGTACTGGGTCCTGTGGATCTATATTGGATAGAAAAACCTTCCAAACTGCTTTTGATTTTGCATCCTTCTATTTATGCAACGGTTTTCAATTACATTGCTAGCAAATTTACAGAATACTTGTGCGTTACAGACTTCCAGTATAATATTGGTAGTATTGATTTATTTGGGGCCACTGTATTACAGACACTTGCCAAAGTTCTTAGAAGAGAATTTGACATTGTCAATATCGAACATAGAAGTAGCAGTCTTAATGATGACTACCAACTTTTCATGCAGTTAGCAAGTAACGTCAGAGATATCAATGCTTTACCTATTAGCAAAGATTTTAACTTGGGCTTTATTGTCAAAGATCCGAGGTCTTTGAAGAGACCACAGTTACCTAAAGATTTTAACAACAAAGTTTTTAATTTTGATGAAGTTATACAGCTGTTAGAAAATCGTGATAGTAACAGCGATGTATGGAAGAACTTATTTACTATGGAGGGGAAACATCATACTGATATTTTACGCTTTCCCTCAAAAAGTACAACCAAAGGCTCTGAATCTACGCAAAGTGGTAACACAGATAACTCTAACTCCGCTGTATCCATTCCACTGATTATAACCAAAACCACTCTGGGCTGGAGAGTTTTATTACCTTACCACTGGGTTCTCCCATTATGGAATAAACTGAATAAAGTCCCAAGAACTTACCATATTGGGTTGAAACAAGAACAACAGCTACATTATGAACAAAACAAACTATATTTCCCACATGACTGGCCGTTTACTCCGATGGGTTATCAATTAAATTGCAATGAAGCTGCCGCCAAGAAAGAAGTGTGGGAAAGGAAACCTTTTTCAAAAAAAATAAATTATCAAAAAATAGATTCAATACATGAAGAAGAATTGCCTTATTGTGGAGAGATTGGAGATTGGTTTTGTTGTGATTGGAAATTGTTACAATTTTTGCACAATGGCATAAATTATTATCTGAGCAGCAATAACTGTTCTGGAAATAATAATGCTCTCACTGCAATTGACATACCTATTGTGAATGCTGCAAAAACTACGCAGTTTGATAATCAGAATATTAGGAATATAACTTGTATTGTCGATATCTTTGAATTATACAAAGAAACCCATACCGCTGTAGATGTACCAATAGAGCTATTTAATGTTAAAAATGGCACCGAAAATAATCTTAACTTACTACAGAAACATGATATTGTAACTAAGAGGTTACCGATCATACCAATTAAATTTGAAGCAATCGATAGAGGACATCCATTGGACAATGCAAGGATATATGCTATATCTAGGTCCAAATGGGAGGATTATTGGCAATTAATAGTTAGTAAAAGCTTGAAAACACCAAGCGGGAAAACTGACCATGAAAGTTATAAAGAAATGCTATCTAGTAAATATTTACCGAAGATTCAAGATTTAGTAGGATTTGTTACTTGTGGTACGTTTAATTTGAGTAGTGGTAAAGGTACATGCATTGGCATGGTTGTCCCCCAAGAATTATTGAAATATGATTATTCGAGTAGTCATTATTTGATTAGAAATACAGGTACAAATTCGTACAGGATATTCAAATCAAGTCCAATTAAAATATAGTTTGTATGTTTATTAAGTGTCTAAGTTCTAATATAATTAATCTATACATAATAATAATAATAATAATAATAATAAACAAATTTTGTTATATTTACTGAAATAATTTTTATATAAAGGGGAAGGGAAACATCATTTATTATTTTGGATCCATGATAACTTTTTATAACTTATACATTAGTCTTTTTTCTTCCCGCCTCCCCTTTCACATTAGCTGCATAATACTGTAAACATATGCCAGTTATTTATTTAATAGTAACACATCATAACATAAGATTAGAAATATTTCTTATAACCCTGTATTACTTCAATTTTTTATTTATATTGACACAGTTAGATAGATCTAAAAACATGTTAACTGTTGCTTTGATATGAAAGTTTTAATTTGAATCTATAATATTTATTTAATTTTGTTTTTTTTAAAGTGATTGTCATTATTGCAACACATTAGATAAATTTAGATGATTAAAAGAACGCTGTTCAAGTAACTAGAATAAATAAATTTGTTAGAAATACTTATAGTCAGGGTCAAGTTAATTAACAAATAATTCGTGATTCTATCAAAATCTTTTATAAAATAATAATATAGATGTTTGTAGCAAATTATTTAAAGTTATAAGACAAAAATTAAGGATATTTAAGTGTTGGTAATTTCGTTGCTCCATCATGGACTGTTGTACCATATGTATTATATTATATTTTATGATGACTGATCTTCAAGATAAAAAGGATTTCTATTATGAGATAAATCCCATAGCAGGATAGATAACCTGTCTATAATTGTAAATATATTAACTGTGTTTTCTTTAAGATTAGTATTGAATAATTAAATGACATATATAATAATAGGAAAAGATTAATTAAGAACAAATCGAATCAAGTACTGTTTAAGTATTTTAACAGAAATGGGCGTGTGGCGTAGTTGGTAGCGCGCTCCCTTAGCATGGGAGAGGTCATCGGTTCGACTCCGGTCTCGTCCAGTATTATATTTTTTCCTTTTTTTTCATTTTTATTTTCTTTATGGACAAAATTTATGAACAGTTTGTATGCAAGCGCTTCGGGGAGTAAATTTATTCCCCATACAAAAACGTTCTTTTCTTTTCTTTTTCGTTCTATATAAAAATTAATTTTTTTTTCTTTTTTTCTTTTTTTCCCCTCTCAAACGTTGTTTGTTTTCTGAGAAAAAAAAAAGTTTTTTCTTAGTATATAAAGAGCAAGATATTTCGCATCAACATCTAACCACCCGTATTTACTCTTGTTTTGTTTTCCATCTTTCTTTTCTTCTTTCTATAACTTTTAATTTTGGTATTTTAATAGTGTAGTTCTTTTTAGTCTTACATATGTTTTTTTAAAAATCTTTTTTGATTTACTTCCCTCCCCATACTTACCTTGAGATGTAGAAGGAGATCAAGTAGTCCTTCCTACCAAACGTTTTACCTCTGAATGTTTTTTTGTTTTTTTTTCTTTAATGCTTTTTCATCTTTTCACTTTTGTTTTCTTTTTTCTTTTTTTGTTTTCTATTCCTTTTTTTAAGGATTAGTAGGATGATTGAGGAAGGGGGAAAATTGTGGAAAGTGTATGGCAGAGAGGATGAAAAACGGGGAAACATTGGAAGACTTTTATTTTATTTTAATATCAAGGAAAATTATTTGAAAGTTGAGTAGTAAGAAGATTTTTGTCTTTTTATTTTTTAACTTTTAAATTTCTGCGGTTTTTATTTTTTTTCTCAATTTTTTGAGGGAAAAATGAAAATTGCTTTTTTTTCCTTTACAAGATATGGAATGGGAGATTCTCTTCTTTTTCATTTCTTGTTACCAATTGCAACGTTTTTGTTTTCTTACATTTGCTGTTTCCTGTATTTTTTTTCCCATTTTTTTCTTCTTTTTTTCTTTTTCTTTCTTCATTTGATGTATTTATACATTGAGTGTGGAGAGAATTTTTTTAAGAGAAGAGAAGGTGGATAAAATAAGGAATTTGCATTTTGATTTAGTTGCGAGCTTCTCAGTATTTTGGAGGTACGTTTGCTGACACTTTTTGATTCCTCGTTTCCTGAATTCAATTATATTTTATGGATTTGAAATGTTGGATCTTTGTTTGGGAGAGAGAGAAAAAAAGCTTTTTTTTTTTTTTTTTTCAACTGGATGGGGATCCGTTTTGTTTCTCTTCCTTTGTAAAGTATAGTTATACGGATTTAGGAAACCCTTTATGTCTCCAGCCATGGTGGAGGGTTAGCACAGACAGGAATTTTATATTTATAAGGGGTGTATTAATTTCTTTTTTTTCTTTTTTTCTTTTTTAGTTCCTTTTAAGGATCTGATAAAAGGATGGACGAGAGAAAAGAAAAGAGTATGCTCTAAAAGGGGAGGAAATTAGTTTGTGAGGTGTTTTTTTTAACACTTTGCTTAATTTTCTTTCCATTAGAATGAATCATTTTTATACATGTTATTTATATTTCATTATATTTAATGGTTCATTTATAAATATATGGTTTATACTATTTATTTTTTTTTCTAAATTGAAGAATTTTTAAAAATCTGTGCGGAGGAAGCTAGGGAAGAATTATTTCTTTTCTGGTGAAAGTGGGTAGGTCTCATAATTTTTGATTTATTTTTTATTTTTATTTTTATTTTTTCTATTTTTATTTTTATTTCTACTTTATTTCAAATTTTATTTTTTTTTTAATGGTCGTACATCGGTCGATGTACGTAAAGTAGAGAGAGAAAAATATGTGTATATATTACTTGTATTGTCTAATTATAACATTTTATATTATACAAACAAATTGTACAGTCGATTTAAAATGCAATTATGGCGTCTAGATCATTAGTGTTTAAAAAGTTCGAGTTTAGTTCGTTGTATTGTTGTTTCCATAATGTGTTTCTGATGTGAATGGGCCACTCAGGAACACCCCAGATCCTTGTTTCTAAATTTACCTCATGCGCAATATTTATTTTGTTTTTAATACATCTAATTTCGAAATGGGCCATCTCTCTCGGGTAGAAAGGCAACTTGCGTATGCCGCTGTAACTTTCATAATCTTCACTATTGCTGTAACAAGATGCAATTAGTTTGGACATTGAAGAGGATGTAATCAATACAGCGTCCCTTTTTTCTTTTAATATTTGGATGGCGGCCTCTTTGGAAGTGAAATCATCAAAGTCAATGTCAAAGAAAATATATGGTTTCAACATTTCATCTTCATGTCCATGAAGATCGGGATAATTACCCGTCAATATAATAGTTATTGGCTTCCAAACTATGGTATTTTCTATTGTGCCATCATTTGACGGTGTCCCACGGCGATAAGTTAAATAGCGAGATATAGTAGATAAATGGGATTCAACTAAAACATTATACGTTTTTACAGAATCTTCCGATTTAAAATCGATAAATAGGAAAGTTGTGGTTTCTGGACTGTTGTAAAACATTCCATATGTTACATTGTTATCGTGGTTGATTTCATTTAACATATATACCATGGGGTCTAAATATAGCTTCTTTAAATTTTTGTGTTCTGGATTCAAGTATAGATTATTATGGCCGACGGCCAATGTAGTATTATCATAGTCTTCCACCAACCAGACATCAGCTTCCACACTGTTTACTCCATGTAACAATGCATCAAATAAGGGCAATGCTCTCCAATAATCGTTATGAGAATGGACTGAGTTCAATGGGTCTACATCTCTAGTCAACACCTCTATCATAGATTGAGTGTCTAACTTGTTAGATAATATAAATTTCCAGAATAGATCATAATAGGAAGATACTACAACTTTATTACTACTTGCATTTGTAGTATTCCCTTGATTATAATTGTTATTGTAAGGGTGGAAATGTTTTGGAATATGTTTGTTTAGATAATCCAAATTGTCATTGAAATACCGCAACAACTTAATACCAGACAATCCTCCAATAATGGGCTGGATTTTAGTCGAATCCTCCAGACTGACATTAATATCATCATCGTTCCACCAACCGTCATTAATTTCCTTCCAAAAACCTTTACCACTATTATTATCGGTAGAGAACACTAGAAGTATATAATAGAAACAGAGAAGGAGAAACACACTACTTACCACTTTGGAGTAAGTTACTGATTTTAACATAATTTTTTGTTTTTTTCTTTGATTGGACTGGCTATTTTTTTTTTTAATTTTTTTGTAGATCTTGGCTTTTAGTTTGTAGCAGTATTGCCTAAACCTCGAAGGATTTTGTTTTTAAAAAAAAAAAAAAAAAAAAAAAACTACACGAAAAAAAGGAGTAAGATTATTCTTCGTTGGGTGATCGACTCAAAAAGGCGAATTTTTTCTATTGTATTGCATGCGTCGGAATATCCGTGTGTTCCGAGCATTGCGGATGGATATTCGGAATATCCGAATTCATTATTAAGCTGCTGATAAGAAACTTTACACTTTTATAATATATAAATATATTTTTACCTTTTTGGTGCTTGAGAATCTTCATATCTCATCTATCTCCTTTTTTTTCTTTGTTTTTGTTTTTGTTAAATCACTCCAATTCTATTTTTATTATCCCTGATAAGATAATGTTTCTTTAAGAGAAAAACAAAATCAATAATAATAATGATGTATAAAAAATAATTAAATATTATTAACTTGTTATATTACAAAAAGTATATAAATGAAAAACTACTATTTCAATTTGATTCATTATAAATTCCCTCCTCTTTACTACCCTCATTAGTAAACTTTTAAAAACGTATTATTTCTATTCTTATATTCCTTTTACTTCTGTTAGTCGCTTTATTGGTATCAAAAATAAAAATATATACACACACACATATATATATATATATAAAAGCAATAAGAAACAAAATGACTATTAAAAAACTTGTATTATTTTGTGGCACTTTTGTCGATACCCCCGAGTTGGGGACTTTAAGAGTAAGAATAAACACCACCATTGGTGTATCCCTTATGATCGGCAACAATAACAATCATAAAAAAGGAGAGATAAAATTTATTCGAGAAAATTCACCTAATTATGATATAAACCCCATTTTAGATGCCTTAGAATATGATCCTACTTTACATACGTCTGAGATTGAAGTAATAAATTTACAACCTGGCACTGACTGGTTGAATGGTACAAGATTTTATTTCCCTGGATTTATTGACACACATTGCCATGCTAGTCAATACCCCAACTCAGGTATTTTTGGGTCTTCCACTTTATTAGATTGGTTGGAGAAGTACACCTTCCCATTAGAAGCATCTTTAAAAGAGTATAAACTGGCTTTTAATGTTTATAGTAAAGCCGTACAGAGAACTATTACCAATGGTACTACATGTTGTTCCTATTATGCTACAATAGATCCCAATTCCACTAATTTATTGGCCGATATTTGCAATCGTCTAGGTCAACGTGCATTTATCGGAAAAGTTTGTATGGATCGAAATTGTCCTTCATACTATAAAGAACACAATGTACAGGAATGTATGGACAATATGGATATTGTATTGAATCACATTTCCGATGAAATTCAAAATGATAGAATAAAACCTATCATAACACCAAGATTTGCTCCAACTTGCTCTCAGGAAATGTTAACCTATTTGGGCGAACTTGTTAAAAAACACCGTTTGCATGTTCAGACCCATTTGTCAGAGAATGTCGAGGAGGTAAAATGGGTTCTTCAATTGTTTCCAGATTGCAAAACCTATACTGATGTTTATCAAAAATTTGGATTATTGTCTGAGAAAACAGTTTTGGCTCATTGTATACACTTGTCTGAGCCAGAGTTAAAAGTTTTGCGAGAAACAGGCAGCGGTGTATCGCACTGTCCTATAAGTAACAGTTCAATTACTTCAGGCGAGTGTAGGGTACGCTGGCTTTTAGATAATGGCATTGATGTCAGTTTAGGTACTGATATTTCTGGTGGATTCAGTAGTAGTATTCTAAATACCGCAAGACAAGCACATTTAGTGTCAAGACATGTAGCTATGAAACAAAAAGAAAATAAGGATTATTATAAACTAAACGTGAACGAATGTTTATACATAGCAACAATGGGCGGCGCCAAAGTGTTGGATTTGCAGGACGCTATCGGTAGTTTTGACGTTGGCAAGCAGTTTGATGCGCAGCTAGTTGATTTAAATACCATAGGATCAAATGTTGATGTTTTTGAGTGGCAACTAACAGATCTAAATGACCGCAACAATGAGAAAAAAAATATGGAGCTTTTTCATGATATTATAGCCAAATGGTTTTTCAATGGTGATAGGTTTAATACAGCTAGAGTTTGGGTTTCAGGTCAATTAATACATAGTATATAACGTTTTTTATTATTTATTGTGTGTAAACAAGTGTAAACAGAAAAATTTTAATAATATGCAGTAGAATATGATATAGGCAAAGTTGGGTAACTTTCCTGCCATTTGGCTAAAACAGCAATTAGATTATCTTCATAGTTGTAAGGGTGTTTTTCAATAAGTTTTGTTATTTTATCTGCTAATGCAAGTATGCTTTTTGCACCTATTTGTGCATTTTCGTGGTCATCCTTTATATCCACATTAATAATGTGCACGACTTTATCCATCTTCCCACCTCTGTTCATTAAATCTTCAATAACCGCATCAAAGCACCTTTCTTCACAGGTGAAAACAAAATCAAATTGTCTGTTATGCTCTAATTGCCATTTTTCTGGTGCCTTTTTTAAGTGACGATTCCTATCCAACATTTCTAATAAGCCGTTCCTCTTATATCTTTCTGGGGACTGTTTTAGTAAATCATTATATATATTATCATATGGGGTTCCAAATTGATACACGTTTGGTTTATCAATAGATAAACCCGGTAGTCTAACTGCACTACCGGTACCAAAGGAGCTCACATTATAACCTGCTTCTTTTAAGACTTTATGTGCTTCCATTGATCTATTGTTATTTGAAGCACACACGGTGCAGTAGCTAAAATCTTGTTTTGGATTCATTTTTTAATTAGTATTTTTGAAAAAGGGAAAGATCTTTTCATATATTTAACTTGAATTTTTCCTTTTGAGTTGTATTTATCTTTTAATCATGAATGTGTTGTATAAGAAGTTATTTCAACATACTTTTGTCTAATTATGCATTTTAGCATTTTTTTTTTTTTTTTTTTTTTCCATCTTAATACAGTTTTTGTATTTTTATTTGAAGTCCGAACCTGCTATTCGGACAACTATATTAAGAAACAGGGCCTAAATAAGGAAAATTGACAATCGGTTCAATCCCCCCCCTCACCAAGATGAATTTTTATAACTAAATTTTCACCCGTTTTTAATTTGAAAAAAAAAAAAAAAAAAAAAAAAAATTGAAAATCCCAAACATAACTACAAAATTACTTATATATAGTAACTGTATCTTGTTCGCATAGAACATTTTCTTCTTCCGCTGCATTATCAAAACTTTGACTTTCATCGTTGTCGTCTAATATAACAATCTTTTGGTTTTTGCAATTAATTTTTTGGAAATCTTCTTCAATATCATCACCGTTCTTGCTGGGTTGTTTTTTATTTTTGAGCGAAAAAATCAATCCAACATCGACATAATCGTCTGATGTTTCAAAATAGTTATTCTGAGCAACCCTAGTATTAACATCAACCAAGGAGCTTGTGTCGGTTTGTAAACCTTTTTTATTTGAATCATTCTCTGCTTCTACACTTTTGGTCCTTGCATCTTCCTCATGATCACAGACAAAACTAGTGTCCTCACTATTTTCCTCAATTACAAAAGATGCATCTTCTATATGTTTCCTACTTGTTATTTGCACGAGGTTTGATCCAGCCATTTGTTCCTGGAAAATTTGCCAACTTTCTTTTCCTTGGATAATAAAACCTAACATCATCGAGGGATCTACTTGAGACAAATGTATCTTATTGAATTTTTCGCCATGTGCGCTTTCCGCAAACGAAACAGCGTTAACACAAGCCTCTTGTGGATTATGTGGGTCCAAATATAACAAGTAGTCTTCTTCAACCCCAAAAAAATAATAGGAAGAAGATGGTCTTCCACCTGATATACCTACCGAAATATTTTCCAGAGACAATATCCTTTTGATTTCATTCCAATAACATTTATTAATTTCATTGATGCCTAATCTAACGCAACACAATATCAACATTGTTTTTGTATTGCCATTATTGTACGTCTCTGGATGATTTTTAAAAAAAGACTCTATATCTTCTACATATATTGTAGCACTATCCGTCGATATCAAGCAGTAATCTATTCCAGAATTAGGGAAATCACAGATTAGTTTGTGAATGCTTCTGGCAGTGGCACTAGGGCTAAACCATTCACCAGGCTTTTTTTTTGATAGTAGCCATCCAACACGAACAAAATTTTGAATTGAAAATGGGTTTTCCAGCCGATCATTAAACCACGATAATATCTCATTCTCCTTGTTCTTTCTTTTTTCGTCATTACCATTACGTCTATAATCCCTCCCTAAATGAATGATTTGTAACGCGTTAGCCAACAAGCTTTGGCCTGTTCTAATCATACATCCCCAACCAATATCTGTAGTAAAAGATCCGTTGTTTACTAAAATGTTGTTATACAATACCATAGGACCGCCTCTAAGTAAAACAGCCAATGCATGGTGATCTTCTTGGCCAGTTATTTTTTTTATGGGCTCAAATTCTGTCCTATAAGTGAAGTTTATCCTGGAATGTATATCACCTAAAACTTCTGTATTGTATTCTGTTTGCTGGAATGAATAAACAAGATAATCATACATTTTACTTATTACATTAGTCTCATCATAGGAATCATTATTAACATTATTAGCAGGGTTATTGTATATTTCTTGGTTCTTATACATTTTGTATTTTGAACCTAATATATATAAACTATCGTTATTTATGTTACAATCTGTATCTTTGGTTTTTTTCATTAAGTCATTATTATCATCAGTGTTGATGTTACTGGTACCGGTATTATTCTTATCAACCATTTTTTCTTTTTTTCTTTTTTTCTTTTTTGTTATCCTACAACACTGTTAGTAAACTACTATGTAAATCTTATCTGATTATGATATTTTTTGAAATTAGGAGGTGTATAATAGATTAGAAAAAGTCAATATTAGTTATTCTGTTGTTCAGATTTTTTACATTAATTTGAAAATAACTAATAATATGAATTGATTGGTAATATTTTTGACCCTTTGTAAGTTATTTCATTAATTCTCCATCGCTGACTTTTCGTTTTATTCGCGCCTCCCCCTTAAACTTTTTTTTAATTTTTAATTTTTAATTTTTTTTTCTTGCTCCTTAAAAAAAAAAAATACAAAAAAAAAAAAAAAAAACAGTGTAAAATACGGACCTATTTTTAAGAATCGGATAAATGACTTCCGGACATCGGTTTATTTTTTATTCCATTTCCCGAGATCCATTTTATCCGCTCTAGGAAAAAAGATTCATCCGAGAAAGTATAATGAGAAAAAAAAGAAAGGATCTGATATTAAAAAAACGTCGATCTTTCATTGCTTTCTTTTTTTCCATAATTACCTTTTTTCCCTGAAAAAAAAAAAAAAAAAAACACCATAGCAACAACCTTATTTTGATTTTAATTCAGTCCAGGTAATATATCTAAAATTGGTAAAACAGTGTAGAAAGAAACATCACATATTCAAAAATGTATAAAAAAAATACTAAAGGTAGAAGAAAAAGAGGTACTGGAGCTAGAGGCGGTAGAGGTAGAGGAAAGTTTAATTATAATCAACAGTCACATTTCAACAAAAAACCAAGGTCAGATGGAAATGCAGCTGACGATTTTTTACCTCTAGTTGGCGGTGGTGATTTATCTAATCCAAATGCAATTTCAGATCTTTACTTTGGGAATATAAATTCGGCACCAAATTCAATGAAAATGGCCGCATTAGGCAGGAGAAGGTATAAATCAGGACAATTTCCCAATAGCGATGAAGACATGAACACAAAAAATCTTCCTTTAAGAAAAAGACCTATGATTTTTGTTAAATCTAAAGAAATATATGATCCCTCAAAAGATTTGATTGATTTATTAATAACAAAAAACAATGCAAAGAATAATTACCAAGGAACTCTAGAAACTAAACCAAACGATGCTGTTGAATCGCAAGCAACAAACCAAGTTGTTGATAAACTGGAGGTTGTAGAAAACGGCGAAGATGGAAGAAACACTGACAAAAACAAAGATGAAAAATACAGTTCAGATGAGAACGAAGAGCTACTGGAAGAATATGATAACACTTCCTCTTCAGATGGGTACGTTTCAGGAGAAGATCTCTATAATTATGACATAGATCATGAGAATGAAAATATTTTGCCTCAAGAAAACATATTTTTCGTTGATGGACAGGGTACGAATATCAATATAGAAAACATACCCGAAACCATAGTAGGAGATGAAAATGAAAAAATAAAGAATACCGAGTTTCAAGATACACTTAAAATTGGGAAAGTCCAATTAAATTTAGTTGAAAATGGTGAGGATGTAGAACTTATACCTTTTAAGAAGAAAATTAATATCAATAACGAAAAAAAAATTGATTTAGACACTAAAATGAATAGATTAAATATAAACGAGTTTTTTGATAAAGATGAGAAATCAAAAACTCAGAAAGATACTGAATACAATAATACTACACCTAAAAGCGAAAACGAAAACGAAAACGATGAACCTGAATTTGGGTTTTTAGATGCAGATTTTGTTGCCAATTCTTCTGAGATAGAAATAACAAACATAGCATTGGGTGGCGACTTTCAAAACAATATGTACTACACGAAATCTTTCAAATATTTTGGCAATTATAATTTCCATTGGGTGGACACAGATGTTGTGGAAGATATATTAGGAGAATTGGGATTACCTGAAGAAAGATATGCCTCTTATTTTGGATTCATTAAAGATAAATTAGTTAAACCTGAGGAAGAACCCCAGCCAACTTATTCCGATGTTTACATTTCAGAAAGTGGAGATGAATATGATAACAGTGAGTATTTTGTTAATAGAAACTTTGATTATATTCCATCAGATCACGAAGAGGAAATGTACTCAAAAGAGATTACCGATGATATGAGAGAAGGATTGGAGGATCTAATCTCTTATAGTACTGCTTATGAGGGAGACAGGAATATGGAATATGAATCCCATAGTATAGCAACTAAGGGGAAGGGGAAAAACAGGAAACTTTTTTTTGACAATAATTCAGACATGGACGACGAACAAAGATTAATTTTGCAATCAAAATTTTCCTTAAGATTAGACCGCAAGGCCACCAAAAGAAAGACAAAAATAGACTATCTCAACGAAGAACATATAAATTCTACGGATTTATTACTCAAATACCCATATGGTATGCATGTAGAAAATATTAAGGATGAATTCAAAAGCTATCTTAGTAGACCTAATCAAGAATTTTTGGTATTTCCACCTTTTGATTCGCATGGAAATCAAACTATTGTTAAATTTTCGAAACATTTTAATACAAAGGCGCAGACAAGAAGAAAGGGAAAATCAAGTAGTGTAACTGTTCACAAAAGTAAAAAAACAAACAGGAAATCACCCAATTACGGGTTGATAGATCAACTATGCAGACAAAGAAGGGTTTTTATGAGATCTGATACAAGGGATCCGTCATTAGCAGCCCAAGACATAGACGATGAAAATCCTAAAAAGCACAAGTATCATGTTAGAGAGGGGGAAATCATTGGTGAAAATGCCCCAGAGATTTCTCACGACAACATTGGGCGTAGACTATTAGAAAAATTGGGCTGGAAGCATGGCGAAGGTCTTGGTATTCATGGCAATAAAGGTATTGTTGTACCGTTGCAAGTAACCGTGAAAAAAACCAAGAAGGGGTTAGGTCATGCTACAAAAGAACCTTAAAGGTGGTA
Organism: Saccharomycodes ludwigii; assembly: GCF_020623625.1. Taxonomy (NCBI): domain Eukaryota; kingdom Fungi; phylum Ascomycota; class Saccharomycetes; order Saccharomycodales; family Saccharomycodaceae; genus Saccharomycodes; species Saccharomycodes ludwigii. The sequence continues at coordinate 1,759,130 of NC_060202.1, forward strand.
ATTAACATAAATATATAAAGATAATTAACCAAAAGAAAATAAAAGAAAAGAAAAAAAGTATGTACTAGTGTCGGTACATAAATATATATATATATTATGTATATATAAGGAAAAAAAAAAAAAAAAAAAAAAAAAAAAAAAAAAAAAAAAAAAAAAAAAACTATATATTTTTTCGAAATCTTTCTATAATATCAACTAATAACCTATCTAAGCATTGTTTTAAAGGATGGTTGACTTTATCGATATTTTTAACAACATTATATTCTCCTAGTGCCATTTTTTCAAACTCTTTAATGTGAATTTTATCATTATACAATAGATAATGCAATTTGTGAGCAAATTTCACCAAATAACCTCGTTCCAAACGAACATATATCGAAGTTAAAACCAATTTTTGATGTAGATAATCGTAAGGTATATTCATGGTTAAAATTACATTTTTCAACAGATTCTGTAACTCAACGATATCCAAATCATTAACTGCATCCACCTTCAAATGTTCATAGTGCTCTTTATCAATACCCATGGAAGACACCAAAACAGATTTTAGATTAATTGCTTTTCGACTATCACCTTGAAGCAATTTTAAATTTTCTTCCAAAGCACTGTGACTTTGTTGAAGAGAAAAAAGCTTTTGTTGTAAGTCAACAATATTAGCTTGCTTAATACTCAACTCTTTGTTCAGATTAGCTAGCTTACTGTCAAATTCTTCGTTAAGTTGATTTTTGGATGCAAGATCGGTTTTTAATTCTGCGATTTGCTTTTCTAATATTTCTTTGTCTTTTAAGTTGGACTTGATCTCTTGTACAGATATCGTAATTGTTGAGCTTAATTTATTCAACTCAGAAAGCTGAGAATCTAACTTACTTATTTCTTCTTTGTTAGAGCAATTATTCAAAGCTTTTTTGAAGTCTTTGATGTTTGTGGTGTACGTTTGCATATTTTTGGTTTGTGATTTGGTTAGATACTCAATAGGTGATTTCAATTTTTTTTCTAGACTATCTGGTAAATCTTTAACATTTTCTTTCAATGTTTTTAACAACAAAATTTGTTCATCTTTTAATTTTTTATTTTCTTCACTGTATCTTTTGACTTCCTTTGTCATAAGCTTATTTTCTTCAATGTATTGCTTCATTTCTTCTGTTTTGGTCACATTTTCTTCAATTTGTTTCTGGATCTCTTTTGTTTTTAGTGCATTCTCCTGCTCCAAATGTGCAATTTGTTTTTGAATGTTTGCTTTAGTTTCAACGACCTTGTTTAACATTTCCATATCTTCTTTTGTGTAGAATCGTTTAATGCTATACTTTTCATATAAAACTGTTTCTATATTGAATTCTTCTAGTTGCGGCTGGCAAATTTTTTTTTCTATTAAATCACCAAGTGGTATTTTAAATAGAAAAAAACAAGAAAGTTTTTTAGAAATGTCCTCAAATTTAAAGGTAGCCTCGTCTAAAAGTTTACCTGATTTCAATTGTTTATCTTGTAAATCTACTAAAGCAGTGTTTAACATTTCGATTTCTTCAGCATTTGCGGTTATGGTATCATTTAATTTTTTAATTTCCGTCTCTTTCATTTCCTTTTCTTTCTCATTTTTTTCCTTATTTTTCATTTCTGTGTCCTCCATCTCTTTATTTTTCCCTCTGCTTTCTTCGAGTTCATTAGTCAAGCTCTCTATTTGTTGCTTTAGACCATGAATTATTTCTTCATGTTTAAAACGTTCTTCCCTTTCTTTTTCCTTTAGTTTGTCAATGGATGTATTTTTTTCCTTTTCTATTTCTTCGCATTTGATTTTTAGTTTACTGAGTGTGCCATCTAATTCTTCAACTTTTTTGTCTTTCTGCGTAAGATCAAGTAAATTCTTTTTTATAACGTTTACGACGGAACTGGAGGGATTAGGATCATTTTGTATTTGCAAAATTTTGAATATATCATTGAAAATGCTTTCTTGGGATTCAATTTTTTTTTCTAAACATTTATTTTTAGTATTCATTTCGTTCAATTTTTGAATTTCACTTCGCTTTTTATCTTCGATAAGTTCTTCTAGGCCTTTAATTTTTTTTATGTAATCATGTTGTGATTTGTTCAAATTTGCTTTTAGGGACTGGACATCAAGGATAACTTCCCCAATTGTGTTACCGATTAGGCCACTGTTAAATTTTAAATGTTGCTGTTGCTGCAGTTTGTTTAAAGGAGTAGATTCTGACATAATATTATTACAGTTATTATTTTTATCATCATAATTTTCACAGTATTCTTTATACGGAGCCACTTTGGTCAACTTTTTGACTGATGAAGGTGTAGGGGTTTCTGGTCGACTTATGCTGACAGTATCGTTATCTTTGGTTTGAACAGTTAGTATAACAGTACCACTACTGTTTTTATTTTTATTTTTGTCTTCATTTTTATCTTTATTTTTGTACTTATGTTTGCTTTCATCTTGGTCAGTACTATGTTCAGATACGCCAACCAACTCTTCAGCTTTTTTATGTTCATCCGCGCCTACAAGTTCATTACCCAAAACAATATTTTTTTTCTCCTGAATTTTTTGTATTTCATTTTTGGATTCAGAGGGGTAAATATTGTTGGAAATTGAAGAAAAAGATCCTGGAAAATCAACCATTCCAACTCTATCACTATTCTCATTATAACAAGTAATAGAGTCAATATTATTTCCTTTGTTATTATCCTTTCGTTTTTCTTTATCAGACAACATTCCCCCCTTTTTCTTTTTATCTTTTTTCCCTGTTTCACATGTCATTATATGATCATTTACAATTTGGCTTTTGTTAACTAATGGTTCTATTGGATCTTTTGGGATGTTGATTAGTTTAGTACTTACGACCCTGCGAGGTTTTGGATTACTAATAGATGATTGTTTTGAAGAAATATTATTATTATTATTAAAAATATTAGTAGAATCTTGTAAAACATTACCATTATGATTATTGCGGATAGTAGTGACGGAAGCGGGTGCCGTAATACTATTACGTGAAGTTTTAGAAATAGATTGGTAATTGCTGGGGGTTTCATCACCCGAATACTTGCTATTATTTTTAATGGTGTTTACACTGACATTTTCATTTTCCATATCCATGTCCAAATCAAAAGTTTCGTTTTTAAAATCCCGATTTAACTTCTTGTCCACAAGTCTCAGGGGTTCAATTGTTGGCTCCAGTGTCATTTGGTTTGCTTTCCCAGAAAAAATTTTATTCAAGTAGATAGAACAACTTTGAAAAAGATTATTTTCGTTATGTTCATTATTACTATCGGTACTAATACTTTCCATACTAATAGTTTCATTAGTTGTAGTAATAGTAGAAGAGGAGGAAGAGGAAATCTCCGAACTACATGTATTTAGTCGATGTAACTCTTCAATGTCCATTGTTATAATATAGGTTTCTTTTGTTATTGTTGTTGTTGTTAATATTATTATGTTAGATTGATAAACAAGTTGGAAAAAAAAAATATATAAATATATATATATATATATATACCAATGTTATTTGTTTATTTTCATTTATATTTTTTTTGTTTGTTTGTTTGTTTGTTTATAATTAAAGATATTTTTTTATTTATTTTCATTAACCACAAAAAAAAAAGAAAAAAAAGGGCACAAAAAAATGTGCAATAATGACACAAAAGATATTAAATAGGTTCAAAGCCGAAGTATCCGATAAACAATACGCGGACTTTACTAAAAAAAAAAACAAAAAAAAAAAAAAAAACATGTAAACAATCTGAGGAAATATTTTCGATTGCATTATTTTTTTTTTTCATCTCTTACTAATAAATTATTGGTTATATATACATGTTAATAATACGTAAGAAAAAAAAAACAAAAAAAAAAAAAAAAAAAAAAAAAAACCATAGAATGGGTAATACATGTTACTATGAACTTTTAGGAGTCGAAATATCAGCAACTGATACTGATTTAAAAAAAGCTTATAGAAAAAAGGCATTGCAATATCATCCAGATAAAAATCCAGATAATATAGAAGAAGCTACAGAAATTTTCTCTCAAATTAAAACGGCCTATGAAGTTTTATCTGACCCACAAGAGAGAGCATGGTATGACACTCATAAAAATGAGATTTTAAATGATGATTATGATGATCAAGGTTATACCGATAATAATGTAGATCCATGTGATCCGAGAATAACCGGTGAAATAACTACCGAGGATTTACTAAAATATTTCAACAACGGGTTGTACAATAATGGAACTAATAATATGTATGAACTTGTTGGCAGTCTATTTATTAAGATTGCTAATGATGAAATATATTTTGGAAGGAAATATGGCTTAAAAAACTATGATAAATACCGGGATGATTATGTGTATGAAGAGCTAAAAAATAATGACTACAGTTTTATATCTAATAAATATTGTCAGAGCACATATGTTAAAACTCCTACGAATAATTTAAAATACCAGATATTTGGAGATCAATCTACTGACTATAATTTCTTGAAAAAGTATTTTTACAAAAATTGGTCTAGCTTCAATACCGTTAAGGATTTTTCATGGAAAGATCAATACATGTATTCAAGAACTTATGATAGAAAAACTAAGCGAGAGATTAAAAAGAGAAATGATAAACTAAGATTAGAGGCCAAAAGTGAATATAATAAAACTGTTAAAAATTTTGTGAAATATGTTAAAAAAATGGATATTAGATTAAAAATAGGTGCAAAGAAGGAAGAAGAAATTAAAAGGTTGGAAAAAAGGAAAAATTTTGAATCACTTAAGCAGAGAGCAGGACAGAAGAAACAAACAAGTACTATTAATTATGAGGATGAGTTACAAACTTGGCAAAAGATCGATGAATCTAAATGGGATGAGCTAGAAAAAAATTATTTTAGTGAAACACAAGATGGGAAGGAAGAGGGGATATATAACGATAAAAACAAATATACTGAATCACATGATGATAAGAATGTTGATGCCGATCTATCTGATTATGAAGAAATTATATTATACGAGTGTGCAGTATGCGGGAAATATTTTAAATCTGAAAATCAATTAAATAATCATAATAATACCAAGCAACATAAAAAACTATTAAAGAAGATACAATGGGAAATGAAGAAGGAAAATATATCGTTAGGATTGGATAATATATCTGATATAGATGAGTTTGAATCGGCAGATGATGGATCTATCGAAGATGTGACAGAGGGGGAAAAAGATGTGACAGAGGGGGAAGAAGAAATTGACGAAGAATTGGCGAAAATTGAAAAAGAATTGGAAATGTTGGAAATGTTGGAAAAAGAAGATAAAGAAATTAATGAAGCTACCACTCAATTAGACAAAGATATAGATACCAAGGAAAAAGACGATTTATTAGACCAACACGGAGATGCTGCATTGGAGAATATGTTAAATAATTTGAACAAAAATAAAGATATTGATCAATATGATAAAGATGTTAAGAAAAGCAAGAAAAAGAACAAAAAGATAAGTACTGCTGCAATCAATAGTCATTCGTGTAGTATATGTTCTGAGACATTTACTAGTAGAAATAAACTATTTAAACATGTAAATGAATTAGGGCACGTTGCTTTGAAGTCAAAAGTTAAAAGTAGTAAGAGAAAAAAGAAATAAAGTTCATGATGGACATGTTTATAATTGTTTTCTTTACGGGGTTGTTCGGACATCATATATAAATATATGTGTATGTATTATTTACCGAGCCTTGCTACGGTTGTGTCTCCGATATAAAAACAAATTATTATCACGTGTATTTTACTCTCTATTAAAATTAAATGTACAAGGAAAAGTACAGAAAGGGCCGTGGATGATAAATATCGCAAGGTAAAAAAAAAAAAAAAAAAAGAAATGAAGTTGAAAAAAAAAAAAAAAAAAAAAAAAAAAATAGTTAAAAAAAAAAATAACATTGAAATACAAACTTTCTTTTTCCCTTTTGCCTCTTTTCATTTTCTTTCATTCTCGCCTCTTTATTATTTTAGCAACGCTTAGCACTTTCAAAATGCTCTTCTAAAATTTATACTAAACAATATCAATCAACAGAAGCATAAAAAAAAAAAAAAAAATAAAACTAAGTAGTACTACTAAAATATTGATAAACCAAGTCGTAATTATTAATAATAATGGATAGTCAACAGGGAATCCCTCTAAATAATAATAATCTTGATAATAATAACAAAGACAATGATAATAATAATAATACTGCAACCGCTAGTATATCTAATTTATCAAATGCTTTACGTTCTGTAAACTTAGGAAATAGTAATACTACAACTGACCAATCAAATATAGATTTCGTTAGTATCGGACAACAGCAACAAAATCAAATCAATACTAACATCAATAACAATACCACCATTAATACAAACACTAACAGTGCTATTAATCAAAGTGCTAACAATAATCACATCAACTCTATAAATAACACAGATGTTATTTCTAACCCCAAATCTATGAATAACAACATTCTTTCCTCCAGCGGCAGTTTTGTAAATAGGAATATTATAAATAGACATAGCAGCGGCAACCGTGTAATACAAAATCAACAAGGCAATAACATTAATAATGACAATCTACAAAACGCTTACACCTATTTGGGTGGTTCGCAAATTGATAATAGCAGAATTTTGAAATTTTTTGAAAATCCGCCACTAGAAGGGTTTACTTTGTTTTCTCATAGATCTGCGCCAAATGGATTTAAAGTGGCTATTGTTTTGAGTGAGTTGGGATTACCTTATAACACTTATTTTTTAGATTTTAATAAGGGAGAGCACCGTTGTCCCGAATTTATTAATATCAATCCAAATGCAAGAGTACCTGCTTTAATAGATCATAACAACGACAATTTATCCATTTGGGAAAGTGGTTCTATCATTTTATATTTAGTGAATCAATATTTGAAAATCTCTGGTGGTAATCCTTTGCTATGGGCTGATAATTTGGCTGACCAATCATGCATTACCTCCTGGTTATTTTTCCAAACTTCAGGTCATGCTCCCATGATTGGTCAAGCTTTGCATTTTAAATACTTTCATTCTACAAAAGTTCCCAGTGCTATAGAGCGTTATACTGACGAAGTTAGAAGAGTATATGGTGTTGTTGAAATGGCTCTTGCTGAAAAAAGGGAAGCTTTGATTATGGATTTAGATACAGAAAATGCAGCAGCTTACTCTGCCGGAACTACTCCAATGTCTCAAAGTAGATTTTTTGATTATCCTGTGTGGCTAGTTGGTGATAAGATTACTATAGCAGATTTGTCGTTTGTTCCTTGGAATAATGTTGTTGATAGAATAGGAATTAATATTAAAGTTGAATTTCCAGAGGTGTACAAGTGGACCAAGCATATGATGAGGAGACCTGCTGTAATTAAAGCCTTGCGTGGTGAATAAACTTTGTGTTTTTTTTTTTTTTTCTTTTTTCAATGTATATATATGTATTGTATATATACGTATGTGTTAAATAGTTTATATCATTGTTTAAGATATGATGATTTTATTACTACTGTTGTGTTCAATAGTGGTGATAACACTGTTATTTTGATTTTAAATGGGGGGGGGAGGGAGAGGAAATAACGAAAGGACAGGATACAAAATAACACTGTGTATACTTAATCATCATTTTACTTGATAATGAACATGTATTTCAGTATCTAAAGAATATGAATGTTATTATTATTATTAGTAGTAGAATAGTACCAATAAGAGAAATTTAAAAATGTATAGATGTTTAAAAGGTTTGGGTGTATTATTCTTGTATAAAATCTATTTTTTTATTTTTTATTTTTTATTTTTTTATTTTTTTATTTTTTATTTTTTTATTTTTTTATTTTTTTATTTTTTTATTTTTTATTTTTTTATTTTTTTGTAGTTTGATTTTATTTTTAAATTTAATACTTGCTTTTTTTTTTTTTTAATTTTAATTTTTAATCTTTTAGTTCATTGCGATATTCAGAAAAAAAAAGAAGGGAAAAGAATAAGAATCAGATACTGAAAAATAAAAATAAAAATAAAAATAAAAATAAAAATAAAAATAACGTTCTTTTTTTTTTTTTTTTTTTAATCGAATGAAACATATTATTCTTAGCAATATATTTGATAACAACAATAATGAGAGATATACCTAGTTTATCATTACTAGCTCAGATCAAACTCCAACAGAATATTATATTGTTGAAAGATATTGGACAAGTGCCTTATCACATAATAAGACCAATACTATTTAAGATCACAGATTATAAACAACTAGATTTATTGGAATCTAGTAACCCTTTGATAATAATAGATGACGATGAGGTATGGTATGCATTAATAAAAAAAGACTTTCCTAATCATGCACTGGAAAATTATTCCATGCATAAAGATAAAATTCTCTCAAGCTTATTGAAAACTGTTTTTAAGTGCAAAGACAAAGATTTACGTGATTGGGTCATTAATAACCAGATAATACAAGCAAAGTATAATTCCTATAACTTCGAAGCGTTGCACAGTAATTCCAATACTACCACTTCTCAACCCATCATTGAACGATATAAAATACCTTCTAAACTTTTATATATGAAGTATAGACAGGATATAAATAAAAGAGAGCAAGAAGCAGAGTTAAAGCTAAAGAAAACTATCAATGATTTACAAAAGTCCAGACAGGAAAATTCAATAATACACTTGAAAAATGATGAGGACATTAAACAACATTTGCCTAAAACTTCTTCAAGGGTTTTTAAATATCGGGGCGATCAACAGCAAAACAATACCAAATCAAAACTTTTTCTAAAATCCTTAAACGAATGTAGACAGTATAAACGGAAATTTACAAAAAACTCGTTAAATTCGTTGACGGGCACATCAACTATAAAACAGCTTAGCACAAAGAATATGGGTGTTAATACGAACAATAATCCTTTAATAAATAACAAAAAAGACCAAAGTGCTTCGCCTATAGTTGTTGTTGGTGGTGGTGGTGGTGATGATAAAAAAACTAATACTATTGGTAAGAAGACATCAACTACATCAGGAAGAATACGACAGAGCTTGTCTATGACAAAAAATAATTCTATTGGAAAGTCTACTTCTATGACTCCCTCCTTTTCGACCCCGTCTACCAATACATTATTCATACCAAGTAGAGAAACTAAGAAAAAAAAACTAACGAGCATTTTCCAGAAAAATAAGAAACCAAATGTGGGAAGTGATAATTCTTATCTTATAACTGCTGCAAATCCTACCGTCCGAAATAAAGCATCTGTGTATATTTATAACAATAATGACAGAAGTACTATAAATAAGAAAAAGACAGATGGAAACAGCTGAATATTTAATGTATAACTTTAGATTAATACTTTACTATTTAAAAAGAGAAAATAAAGGTTTAAAAATTGATAGTCATAGGCACAAATTGCTAGTTTTAAGGACTACGAAAGCGCTGTTCGGAAACTTAAAAAAAATATTCCGAAAGATTTTCGGCCTGCAAATTTTTATCATTTTTTTTTTTATCGGTTAAATAAAAAATAGAAAAAAAAAAACTACCGGTAGAAAAAAAAAAAGAGCATAAAAAAAAAAAAAAAGTTTTTTTATTTTCCGTTTATTTTTTATGAGTTTCAAGGAAAAAAAAAAAATTTTTTTTAAGGTTATTGCCATATTAACGTTTTTCTGCCTCCACCACAGCTTGCTATATATATATATATATACATACAAACCTATAACTTTGTAAGTAAAGCACGCTACATAATCAACAATGTTTAAGTTTGGTAGTAAGAAAAAAGAAGAGGCCAACAAAGTAGCAAAGGATAAATTAATTGAAGTTGAAGTTCCAAATGAAAAACTACCCAAAGATGTCAAACCTCCAAAGCCAAAAAATCTAACTGCTTCCCAATTGGAGATGTACGAGGAAACTTTGAAATATTTTCAAAATAAAGACTTAAAGATTTCAGATAAAGAAAAAGAATCCAATGGTAAGAAATCTGAAATAACAGATTTAGAAAAAGCCTGGTTAACAAGGGAATGTATTTTACGTTACTTGAGAGCTACTAAATGGAACGTCAAAGAATGCATAGAAAGAATAATCTTATCCTTATCTTGGAGAAGAGAATTTGGTATAGCTAATGTTGGGGAAGAAAATGGTGACACATTAACTTCCAGTATTGTCAGTAAAGAAGCAGAAACGGGTAAGGAAGTTATATTAGGGTTCGAAAACGACGCTAGACCAATTTTATATTTGAAGCCTGGGAGACAAAACACTAAAACATCACACACTCAGGTTCAATTTTTGGTTTTCATGCTGGAAAGAGTCATTGATTTTATGCCACAAGGTCAGGATTCTTTAGCTTTATTAATTGATTTTAAAGAATACCCTGATGTTCCACCTGTTCAGGGTAATAGCAGAATCCCTCCAATTGGTGTTGGTAGAGAGGTTTTGCACATTTTACAAACACATTATCCAGAAAGATTAGGTAAAGCTTTATTGACCAACATCCCATTTTTAGGTTGGACTTTTTTGAAATTAATTCATCCTTTTATAGATCCAATGACTCGTGAAAAATTGGTCTTTGACAAACCATTTACAGATTATGTTCCTAAGGATCAATTAGAAGTGAATTATGGAGGTTACTTAGATTTTCATTATAAACAATCCGTTTACTGGCCCAAATTATTGGAGATTTGTGCTAAGAGTAGAAAGCATTACTTGGAAAGATTTATCAAGTTTGGTTCCAAAATAGGATTAAGTGAGTTTGATTTAAGAGGTGATAACGAAGAACTAATGTATCCAGTGTAATAGTGATTATGTAATTTTTTTTTTTTTTTTTTTTTTTTTTTCCCTTCTTTCTCTCGGCCCTCTGTTATTTATACGGGTCCCACTAGTGAGTTTTATCTTACTAAATATATATGTATATATCTGGTTTCAAAACGGTTTAGCACATTTACGTTGTTCTAATACTTGTGAGGTTGGTGCTATCATTGTTTTCCAGTCAATCGCATACATCAATTCTCCTGCACCACCAAGCGATTTGGCAAATACCACCCCTAAATAATTTTTAGCAGTAGTTAAATAATAATTGTTACCATCCCCTAGGGATAAAACTTTGCAACGCACTATATCTCCTGGTTTGAAACATTCCGTAATTTTCACCGAATCTCTTTCAGTAGCTCTAACATCTTGTGATCTTATAACCCCTTTAAACGTTTCCCCCAAATCAGAGGAGGCTTGTGATATGAAAAATGTAACAGCTCCCGAACCGCCAGTGACTGAAGATACACCAGCACCATTTGTACCAACACCAGAATCTTTCAAGCAATTGTTGTTCTCTACCACTAAAATTTCGACATTAGCCTTCTGTGCAGATATTCTTGTTACTTTACACAACACAATATCCCCTTCCTTGGGTAAGTTATTAGCAAAATCGTTATTTACCTCATCTTGTTGTCCTTCTTGTAAGTTGGGATCTTGCATCATTTCGTTTTTTTTTTCTTTAGATACAATAACGGTATATTTTTTAATTATTCTATCAGAATTTACTTCTGGTGCCTCTAATTCATCAGCAAGTTTATTCTTATTCTCTGTATCATTCTCTTCTTTTTTTTCTGATTCTTTTCCTTCGGAATCTATATTAGTCTTTACTAGTTCTTCGAAATGAACAAAACCTTTCAATGTTGCAATCAAGACCTTATGTTCTTGGCTGTTTATTTTATATTTTGTTATAGTAGTTCCTGGACCTGGGTGAAAACTGTATACAATTTTTTCATTATTATTATCGATATCATATAATGGTGATATTAAATCACCTGGCAAAACCTTTTCTGGATATCTACTACTGTCTAACATTTCATAAAGTTCTTTTTTTGTCCTTAATTATTATAGATATTACAGTAAAATGAATCCCTAGCTATAAACTTGTTTTTATTTTCGACTGCGGAAAATAAAAATTACACAAATAAATAAACAAATAAATAAATGAACATTGAGAAAAGTATATAATGAATGAAGTTAGAGCGCTTGTTTTAATAATATATTTCTATTTTTGTTTGTAAAAAAAAAAAAAAAAAAAAAAATTATATAAAAAAAAAGAAAAGAAAGAAAGAAAAAAAAAAAAAAAAAAAAAAAAAAAAAACACTTTTAATAAAGCACAAAACAATAATGAAGCAAATATATATAAATATTTTTATTATTATATATAGATATACATGCTTAAAAGAAATGTGTATATTTTTTTGAGTCCTCATGGATCTCCATTTCGCTTTTAAGTTGATTTAATTCTTGCTTAATCTGTACCGCCAATTGGGCTGTTAATTGGTTACAAGTGGCTAAATCTGGATGTCTATCATATTCTTCTTCTGAATATGTTTCAAATAATAATATTTTGGATGAAAAGTTGATAGTTTTCTTGGTTGTCGGAAGATTAGCTTCACCATCATTAAAGTTATTTGTCTCAAACGAAGGATCTGTCCCAGTACTACCAAATGAGTTATTACCGTTTTCTAACTTATCATTATTATTTAAGCCTTTAAAGTTCCCATATGCATTATTATTTCCAATAATTCTAGGAGGAATTATTAATATTGGTTCACTGCCTTCATTCCCAATTGAAAAGTCTTGGTATGTTTCATCATTATCATTATTGATTGGATTTATAGAATATGTTATATCACGAGGTGTATATTCTGGATTTTCATCTTCCAAATCTATACTAATTTTCTGATTGTTATCTCCATAATAATAATACTCCTCGTCATCTTTCTTTCCCCCTCCCGTTTCTTCTTTCTCTTCATCGTCTTCTTCCAAATTTGAAGTTAAGGGCTCCTCGAAACTAAATTCTTTTTTTGTGGTAAGTTCCTCTAATATATCAATCGAACTTTTTGGATTTAACGTTTTATATTCGTTAAGCATACTACTATCAATAATCATATCATCATTGTTTTCCTTATTAATATTTGTGTCTAAACTTAAATCTAAATCTCCACCAAAGTCAATGATATTTGCAAACTCTATAATGTCATTCGCATATTCTGAATCATCATAGTTTGAAAAAGAGGAAGAGATGGTAAATCTTTTTAAAAAAGATTGAGGTTGCTGGCCATCGGTATCGGCGGTAAATATTTTGCTTTCCCTATCATCTATGTCTGAAGCCTTTACCTTATTATGTTTGTTTACATCAGATTCATATAAAAAGTCATCATCGTTTATTGTGTCCAAACTAGTACTATAAACGCTATTTGAAATGGTAACGTCCTTATCATTAGTATTGACCTTATCATTAGTATTGACCTTATAATTATCAAATTTACCATTTTTTAAAATGCTACTGGTTGGCGATTTTGTCAAATCCGGAGTACTCTTCTTGACATTATTACCCACTTCTTCTATAACCATACCTTCATTCTCTGTTTTTACTGATATAGTATCATTAAGTAATTTTTCCAATGTCGTTATAGAAGCATTCAAATCACTCGAAGTCTTATCCTTATTGCGGTTATCCCTAAGACTGGAAGCCGATAGTTGACGCTCTAAAGAAACAATAGATCCAACTTCATTTTCATCTAATACTTTAGGAAGCACCGCTTTCCCAGCTAGTTTAGGAGTTGACTCAGACTTTTCAAAAGACTTGATATTCTTCTTATCATTGTTAATTGCATCGCCGATAATTTTTACTGGCGACGTTAATTTTTGCAAATTTAAAGGCCTAATTTTTTGTTTATAATAGACATCATTCCTTTTTACCGGGAAATCTGCATTTAAGCCATCTGTATCGGGGCCGTCTGGAAAGTGAAACTTGTGATGGTAATCAGTATCAACAGTACCGTGATCTTTTTTTTGAAAATTGTGGGTGTCATTGGACGCGTTAGATCCGCCATTATGAGAGGTGAAAGATTCATGCAAAGAACTCTTGGATAAGTTTTTCTTGAAATTATAAAGCAAATTACTACCACTCGTTGAAGATTTCACCGTAACATTATCTTGATATTGTAAACTTTTATTTGATTTTTCGTGACTAAATGATGTTGAAGTGGAGGTAGATGATGAAATAGACGAATATGTTGATGATGGAGGTAATTTAGAGCTAAACGTACCTGATATTGGCAGCGGCTCGTCATCATTAATAGTAGTAGAATTACTTTTGTTATTGCTACTTTTATCACTAGTATAATTATTATTGTTGCCAGATTTATTTGTGGAAGTTATGGTAGTTGTCTTTTCATTTTCATTATTACTCGTTGCGGGTTTTTTTTTAAATATTGAAAAGATGCTCTTTTTTTTTTTCATTGATTCATGTACGAGTTTATTTTTTTGGTGTTGTTCCATAGGTGATGTTATAGAAGCAGATGATTTTTGTGTATGCTGTAAATGTTTTTTCAAGCTTGGAAATATATGTGGTTCTGTTGTATATGTGTATGATGTGACGTCTGCTACACGTTGATTAGTTGAAGGGTACGTTATGTTTGTATTGCTTACGGATTCTGAATTGTTACTAGAATCTAAATTCATTGTGGTAGACATATCTTTATTTCCGTTGGAACATTCTGTTTTAATTAAATCAGCTAGTGCTGTTAGGGACGGCGAAGTACTAAACTTAATAGTCTGTGTTTGAACCTCTTGATGTGTATCAACATCATCGTCCAATAATTGGATAGGTACGTTAGTGGGGGTATTTTTATTTTTGTTATAGTTTATTTTTATGGATGTAATATCAACAGGATCATCTTTTGTTGCAGCAGAAATATTGTCGATATCAATTTTTTTTAGAAATAATGAATTTCTGAAATTGTTGGCATGATCTGTGGTATTGATGTTTGAGCACGACTCGTAAAATATTGATTCTGAAGCTTCTATGCCATCATGTTTTGGAATATTTCTATCAGTATAATAACTTGACATTTGCTATTTTATCTGATAAAGAAATTGATTTTTTTTTTTTTCTTTTTGCAATATCCTCTATATATTTTAAGTATTTGTATTCTTTAAAGAAATATATCTAGATGAAGCTTATTATTCCCATTGAAACAAACTAGAAATCATTAAAATCCTTTTTTATTTATTTATTTTAATTTTTTTTTTTATTTTCTTCCTTTTTGGAAATACCCAGCAAGAGAAAAAAAAAAAAAAAAATAAAAAAAAATAAAATTAAAATTAAAATGTGGTTTTAGTTTTGAAGGTTGTTTTGGAATCTTTGTGCGAATGCGACTGTATCTTTTCCGAAGTGGGTATTCGTTACTATTACATACAAAGATATTTTGGTTTTATTTTACTCGAAGAGAAAAAAGAAAAAAAGAAAGTTCAAATCAGAAAACGTTTTATCAAGATAAGCATAAAAGTGCCACACCTCTTGACTTAATTTCTTTTTACTTAGGCTTTCATTCTCTCTGCTTGATTTCATTATTCACAGTGGTTACTTTTTGAATGTTAATTTCTTGAAACATTTAATCACAAGTTCCACCTGACGCGAAAAAGAAAAAGAAAAAAAAAAAAAAAAAAAAAATTTGAGAAATATTTAATTATATTTCCCAGTTAGGAAATAAGCGTTTGTTGTGCAAAAATAAGCACGTGATCTTTTGAGGTACCAGATCCCTCCCTTCGATTCTCAGAGGGAAAATAATTAGAATAAAAAAATTACTGTTGAATCCTACACAAATGCATAATCCATACATACTTACCAATACAATTACACAGTTTCTTAAAATCACATTTCATGTAACATCCCAGAACATATACAAAGTCTTGAAAACACACTGCACCATCTTCTTGTGGATATTTTAGTATCAACAACCGTTTTATCTGATGGTATAATATACCCAGCTAAAGTAACAGAACCACATCTTACACATCTCTTATATTTTTTTGTAATTTCACCAGTATTACTATTGTTCTTTGCATTATCCAATGGTTCTTTGGTAACATCATCTATTTCCAAACATGTAAACTCTTGAGATGAGCGACATTTCTCATCATTATCAAAAAACAATAACCCCTTATCCAATGGCTGTAATAAGTGGAAATATTTGGATTTGTAATATTCTTCTGCATATAGCTTTAAACCACCTGTATCGTTGAAATATATTTTAGAAATATTTAGGTTGGACAATATGCTGTTTCGAAAATAACCTAATAAAAACTGTTTAATATTTGAATCAAATTCAGCGGGTATGTCGCCTTTAACTATCATGTATGGCTCACGTTCCAAATTGGCTTTAAGAGCGCTGGCATCATTGTTACCGATATTAGTACTTAAACTGGATATTTCATTACCAATATCGGTTAGATGTGATTCAAATTTCTCAAAGTCTATTGGCGATTCATCCAATACTTTTCTCAATATAATTGAAGAATCATTTAAAGCGGGCAAACCTGTTTCTGTAAATTTTGTTATTAACTGATTGATTTTTCTTATTTCATTTAGTATTGAAAGAATTAAAATTCTAGTGACTTTAGCACCTAATACTCCTAAAACCAAATTGTCTTGTTTGTCCTTAGGATTGTTTACTAATATTATAGATTGCTGAAGCAAAAAATTTATAAATTTAACAAACCACTTAGCTATTGGTATCAAAGAAAATATTAAATCCTGTTTACTAAATGAAAATTGAAATAATTTGGCTGCACTTGTGTTTTGTCCATTCATTGTTGCAGAGTGTTGAATCATCATTTGGACATTTCTACAAACCGTGCTAAATGCAAATAGTACATCTCTCAAAGATATACAACACCTTGCCATGCTATACACATTGCTATTTCCTTGGAAACTACTCCCTAGTTCTAACTGCAATAAAACTAATTTCTGCATCGGCTTAGTAACAATAATCTTTTCCAGTATTTCTCGAGGAGCGTCAGGGTGAAACCCAAAAAGCTTATAACAAGCTTTAATAATTTTTAATATAATATCATCCTTGGGTAAAGTATCGTTGCACGTTTTAACCAAAAACTGTTTAATGGCAATAGATATATCCTCCCCCATACAGGCCTTATGTGTACTGGACACAAAAGTATACGATAACGCATTTAACACCTTTTGCAAGTTTGCTGGCTGTTTAATTAACTCCTGTTCGCTTTGTGTGTTGGAACCATATGGCTGGAAAAAAATCTGTTTATTATTATTATTATTATTATTATTATTATTATTATTATTATTATTATAAGTTTTATAAATTAAGCCTGCACCTAGGGGGGACAAGGAACACCATTCAATGTTCCCAGGCAATGTTGAAAAGCTAAACCCAACTTCCAATGGAGAAACTTGATCAGATATAATCTCTTCATGATACGTTAATTCTTTCCAAGTGGTTCTTCTAAAAATTCTGACTTTCCCATTTGACAATCGAAACATTACTTGGTCTTGGATTTGGTAGGAGGTGATGTCTTCTATGGTATCTTCGAACACTATGTCACCCAAATGTTTTAGTTGATAGGACTCTATTGGATTGTTCAAATAGCTTCCTAACAAAATAGTGGAAAAATCAGTTGATGGAACTTTTTTTTCCAATTTATACCTTTTAACTATATACTTGTTCTTCCCTATTATTTCATACCCAAGTAAAATTTCTGTATCGCTTTCTGGCTCACAAGTTCTTGACAACAAAACGTACTTAGCTAACTCCATTAAGTCATTATTCTCTTCTTTTTCGAAAATATCTGGGGAAAAATCAAATAGATGTTCAATGAACAGCAGAGGGTCATTTAAAAATGTTGAATTATTGCCTTGCTGTTGCATTTGCTGTTGTTGGGCGTTCCAATTGATGGAAAGTTTGAAAATGGAAAATGTCTTTAATTTTTTACAATATGTGGAGATTAAAAAGCAATTATTTTCAGCACAATGTGCCAATTGTGCAAAATCTAACCAATTATTTTCCATACAAAAATTGGGATTAACTTGAACGCTTATTTTCTTATGTTCCTTAGAATTTGAAAATTGGTACCAAAAGTCTAATTGTCCGCTTCTTCGAATACCAACGCAAGCAGACTTGATAAATTGGGGATGAAAAACACCAAATAACGGACAGGTGGTGAAATTTAATTTTGTTATCCCATCATTATCTGTAAAAGAGTTGTTTATATCCTTGTTTTTGTTACTATTGATCTGTTCCAAATTTAAATGCGAGGACATAACTTGTTTTTGACTACCAATCCATTGAAAATCTAGTATAGAACTGCTATACTCTTTCTTGGTATGTTTTCTTTCTAAATTACTGGTACCACCATTGATGGAAGTGCACGTACTGCTGTTGCTGGAAGCATTTTCGGTATTAACAGGTGTTAAACTAACAATTTGGTTATGTATTTTGTAAACAGTATCTTGAAAAACAACAGATAATTTTTCCAGTGTAGAAGGACCTGATTTATCATATCCTGCTAATAGCATCGTCAAAGAACCTACTTCATCAAATACAGCAGCTGTTTCGCCCGGTAACGCAGCCCAATTATTCCAGTAAACTTTTTCAATGTCAAAAAAGAATTGAACATTGTTCATATTATTAGTTGTAGCATTGAGATCTGTGTTATTGTTGGGCTGAGGTCCAGAAACTATATTATTAGCCATGGGTAAAGTAGAAGTGGGGGCTGAACCAGAAACCCCTGCATTGGTAGTAGCAGATGATGAAGCTGTTGTTGTGCTGTTTGACGTACTCGTAGTATTAGTATTGGTGCTACCAACATTTGATTTGGATTGTGTGGATCCGTTGGCTAAACTATCATACAATCCAGCATGTAAAACGTACCTTTGTGGCTCATGAAATCTCCAATTGGTACCATTAATTGATTCTAAAAAAGTTAAACATAAATTTGAATTTGGAGAGCTCTTGTCTGCATACAAAATAAGTCCATTTTTAGACCAGCTTACTAGATTACTACTGCTATTCAATTGATAAAACATTATATTCACATATATATATTATATGTGTGTGTGTTTTGTTTATTATTTTTTATTTTTTTAAGAAAAAGAGGGGACTACAAAACTTGTAGGTTTTGATGTTGGAAAGATTGTTTAGGACTTATTAGTGATTACAAAAAAAAAGAAAAAAAAAAAAAAAAAGTTATGTTTAAAATATAAGGAATAAAAGGACACTATGCTAACAAATTTTTTTAACTTTTTTTTTTTTTTTTTTTTTCATTTTTCATTTCTCTCTTTTGCTTTTTATTACTGAAAAGGAAAAAAAAGAAAAAAACCAAAAATTTATCATTTACTAATTATTCCGAAGTATGCAATTACCGTACAAATGTTTTTTGCAGTGTTCGGACAAATACAATTACGATTCTTGTAATGAATCCGAAAGAGCGAATATATATTGAAAAATGAACGTGTGTAATAATGATAGTATTATTAGTATTATAAATGCCACAAATACTCGTAGTTATTCACATGACCACAGAAATCTCAATGGATTATAATGAAAATACAACATTCAAGCATAAGAACAGTGCTCATTTTAATGACAGCGGTATCTTTCAACAAGGTGATGTGTATCGAAAATATTGGCTTCTATAATATAACACGCGTATTTCAAGAAGCTAAGTTCTTAATATTTTTTCAAATACTTTGGATATTATGCTTAATTGAATAGCAATTAAATATATATATATATATATACGTGTAGTAGTAAAAGTCTTGATTGGTTTTTGAGTTATCAATTGATGTGTTCTAGACAAGGCTGCTCAATAATTAAGACATTAAAGTGGGTGTAATATCTTCGTATCTTATCTTTACAAACCATTGTTACATGGAATGTGAGACATGTTAAACTGTATAAAATGATATTCTTTTTTTTTTTTTTTTTTCATAACAGGCAAAGCAAAAGAAAAAAAAGAAAAAAAAAAATATTGTCGAGCTCCTGACAGGTCTTAAAAGCGATAATCAGTACAATAAATTAAGCACCAGTTTTCTATTAAAAAGTTTTTAAAAAAAAAAAAAAAAAAAAAAAAAAAAAATTAAAATAAAATAAATAAATAAACAAATAAATAAATAAAGTAAAACTTAAATGAAAATAAATTAAAAATAAAAAGGCCACGAAAATACTTATACAACTATTTTGTCTTATTCCTTAATTTTGTTTTGATTCTCTTTTTGTTCTTTTATCTTTTTAACTTTACCTTTTACCTATTTATTTAGTCCAATTATTTATTTTCTCATTCTGTACTTTTTTTCTTTTCTTTTTTAATTCATAAATTCATATTTTGCTCAATTTTACAATAATAACAGAAACCTTGAAACAATAAACAAAGCAAAGATGTTTAAGTGCCGTCAAAAAACAACCCCTCAGTTACTGCCCTCAGTATTGTTGATAATGTCTATTCTGCTATCAAAAGTCCGTGGTCATGAAATGGCTGGTATGGATGATACAGATGATTTAACTTTCCCCGATATAGTAGATTTTGGGCCCAAAATGACACATTGGTTATTATCAGTCTTTTTCCTATTATTGTTAAGTTCATTCTCTACTTCTTTAGCATTTTCAAGTAAAACACACGCATCCGTTTTAGTACAAACTATCATTACAATTTATGCATTTTTTGAAAAATTCCTTTTAAGATTCCCAGACAACGACGGCATAGAAAATAGAGTTTCCAGATGTTTTGGTTGGATTTTTTTATCAATATCTATAACAACATTATTCTTTGGTAGTTTAGCTAGTGGAACAGGATTATTGTCAAAATACAAAAAGATAAATTCTTTGTCGTCCAAACTTGGCACTAAAGTGTTAGTATATATACATAGAGCACTATCCTTGGTTTTAATTTGGATTGGTTGGATTAAAGTATGTTTAGCTCCAGTAGCTTTATTCGGATTTTGTAGGGGCGGCTCAACTGGACAATGTATAGCCCATGGTATCATGGGAACTTCTTTTGTAATTTATGGGTTTGTGTATTCGATGGTTCTTGTAGTTCCTTGGATAAGGTTAGCTAATTACTCACAAGATCATGTTGATAGCTGGATTATTATGATTTGGGGTTGTGTTAATACGTTTACTGAAGGTCCTCATGGTGATTCTAATTGGTCCCATGGCGATTTTCAACATACATCTATGGGTATTATTTGGTGGTGTGCAGGACTGTTAGGCGTATTTTTAAGTCGCAACAAACAGAGAACATTTGTACCAAGTTTGGTTTTCATTTTTACCGGATGGGCAATGATGGAACATGTCCAATTATTAATTATTAGCACAAAAGTGCATTACTTGTTTGGTCTAGTTTTGGTTAGTGGTGGGGTATGTCGCATTATTGAAATATCATTTCTTTTCAAAGATCGTTTGCATTTGGACAAAATATATTCTTTCCAATACCTTCCCCCATTTACTTTAGTATGCTCCGGTATCTTATTCATGGGTGCCAATGAGGAGCAACTAAATTTAGTCTTAAGAATTGGGGCAGATCATTCTGCGTATAGTCTGGTTTTGTTAGCAGCTTCTTTTTTGGTTTATTTTTGGATTATTTGTTGTTTAAACATATATGTGAGATTTGTTGAAAGGGAAAAAGCAGGGTTTTTAGACTCCTATGAATCAAATCTAGTTAGAGAAAATAGTGAAAATTTTGAATTATCTGAGGGGGAACTAGATGATTTAAATGATAATATTGATGATCATGAAGAAGATATAAGTGTTTAATTTTCGAAGCTAGTATATATGTATTAAAAGTTTCAAATTTTTTTAGTTATTACATATAATTATTTATTTTGTAACTTTAATATTTGCAAGTAAAAATAAATATTTAGAGGGGATTTGATTAACTAATTGTAATGTCCAGTAAAAATAATATAAGGATTAAAAAAGGAAAAAAAAAAAAAAAAAAATGAAATAAAATAAAACACATAATTCACTAGTTTATTAAATACATAGCATATATTTTTTTTTTTTTTTTTTTTAGTATAAACTTGAATTTTGTTCTTAAATGCTTAATATATGATGTATTTTCAAAAGGTTAACAACAAAAGATAGAATAATATATATATAATTTCCATTACATTGTTCTCATTTTATCATTATCAGCATTGTTTGGTTAATCCTCCCCTTTATTTTCCTTTATGTCATTGTTACTAGTGGCAGGGTGATTATCAGATGCATTAATGTCATCAAATGGATCTTTATAATTTTTCAGTTGATCTTGTAATTTGATAACTGGCGAAGAGTTGTGTAGTAATTCTTCATCTGACAAATCAAAATCAAAATTCTCTAGATCATCAACAGATTGTGCTGCTGCCATTCCAGTTAAACTTTCAGATTGATCAACTGAGGAATCATAGTCTGAATCGCTGTCAATGATATCAAATTCGTAAGCCTCAGCTCTGCGCCTTTTAATTTTTTTCTTCGTTTTAGCGAAAATAATATAATATATTAATAATAGAAGGAAGCCTAGGAAAAATAAAAATAAAAAGTAATGTTTCTCAGGTCCAATATTTTGTGAATGCTGACCTCCAGTGTCTATGTTGGCACTATCTGGATCTTCTATTTTTTCTGGCTGCTCTGCCTCCTCTTGTGATCCGTCATTTACTGGTGTAGTCTCTGGTGTTGGTGTAGCCTCTGGTGTTGGTGTTGTCTCCGGTGTTGGTGTTGATGATTCTATCTCTGTTGTTTCTGTACTAGAATTTTCTTCTTCGGTAGTGTCACTGGTGACAGTACCTGGCGAAGTGGTAAGCGATGACGATATTGTCAACGTAGAACTTGTATCCGGAGCAATAGATGAAGAAACATCTTTATCTTCTTTATATTTCAACGGCATGGTCTTCTCTGGGTCAATGGATTCACCATAAAACTTTAGTTGCCAATCCTTTAATTCAACGTTGTTATCAGCATCTGCAGTACGAACTTGCAATTTCCATTCACCAGCACCAGACTCGCCCCAATGCGCCACACTCATAAATGTCCAATTTGGGAACCCAGTGGTACTTCTATCCAGTCTTCTAACAACACCCAAATGAGAGACAGTTCCATCGGGAGAAATTAAATCTATAACTGTTTTGCCCCTTATATCAGAATTAATATTGACAGTAACAGTAACATGTTCTATTCTTTTCAAGTTTTCTGTCTGTAACATATCTTTTCCTACCACGATTGAACTCTCCAATACTTCATCAGTGGCGTTTGTCTTAGATTCACCATTTAAATCAACTTTAGGCAATTCCACCCAAGTTTGTGGATTAACGTTTTGCCAATTTTTGGCCATCTCCACGATTCTATATGCATCTAACTTCCCATATCCATATTTGTGGGAATATCTTTTACCAAGCGTGCTGCCTGTTTCTTGCCATTCGGCGTCTTTGTTATCCACCTCTACGGATGAAAGGATAGTCAAGTATTGAACATCACGCCAGGTTAAATCTGGATTTGCTTCTAACACCAAAGCATAAACACCTGCGGCCAAGGGAGCAGCAGCAGAAGTACCGCCATGCCTATCAGAACAGCCATCTTTGAAATCTGTAGAATGAATATATTCACCTGACCCAGAGGAATAAGTTACCACTAAAACAGCAGAGCACGATTCTGAATAAGGTGGATGTAACCCCTTGTGATCTATAGCGCCAACTGTGATGGAAAAGATAGAATTTGTGTAACCATCATAATTACAATTATCATCAAACATGGCACCATTACCACTAGCAAAAACATAAATGGCCCCCTTTTTATTCCTTCCCTCGGATACTCCCTTAATGAAAGATTTTTTAACTAATTCATCGGGTGCTAACATTTCCTTACCATTATCTGTTGGACCCCATGAACAAGAATAAATATCGTTGACATCTAGACCATAAACTAAAGAAGCAGCTTCATCTTCGGTGGTAATTTGTCCTGACAAAATTCTAATGCCGGAAACTTTGGAATCATAAGCAACCCCAACACCACAAAATACATTTTTAACAGCAGCAATTTCTCCAGCACATCTTGTACCATGGTAATCGTCGTCTAATGTTGGTTTTGGTAGTTTTGTATTAGCATTGAAATCCCAGCTGCCTTCTTCGCAAAAATTGTCTTTTAAATCTGGGCTTTCATAATCTAACCCATCATCAACTATTGCTGTGACCACGCCCTTTCCTGTGATATTCTGTAGCCAAACATCTGTCACATTGA
Organism: Saccharomycodes ludwigii; assembly: GCF_020623625.1. Lineage (NCBI taxonomy): Eukaryota > Fungi > Ascomycota > Saccharomycetes > Saccharomycodales > Saccharomycodaceae > Saccharomycodes > Saccharomycodes ludwigii. The sequence goes on from NC_060202.1 coordinate 1,783,148, forward strand.
GATCATGTGTTGGGTATTGTGTATTTAGTAAGTGCCATTGGCTGGGAAAAGCTGGATCTTTAATTTCCAACTCTTGACAGATATCCACTAATTTTTCTTGTGCTTCCTTTGGATTGCCTAATAATAAAGTGGTGTCCACTGGAACTGGTGCTCTTTTTTCTAAATTTTTTGGAGGTAGATCATGAAAGGAAAATATAATATTTTTATCAGAGTTGATATCTATATTGTTCCTTTTGTTTGGAAAAGATATGCTTTTTGAAAAGACATAATGGTCTTCTAAACCTCTCACCTCGTGTTCGAATGTCCAATCTGGATATAATTTTTCTATTGTGGGTATATCTTCCCAAGTTTCAATAGCAAAATACCTTTTTTCTGTATGATTTTTTGGTGGAACTTTTATATGCTGCTGTGCCGTTAGGGTTATTGATAATGATATGATTTGTAAACCTAAATGAAATAGATTCATTTTTGTTATTTTACTCAATTTTAATTTTTTTTTTTCTTTTCTTTTCCTTGTCTGGTGTATATGAGTTATATTAGTGGAACAGAATGGTTAATTATTTTGGATGTTTTGAAAATCTTGGCAGTTGATAGAATGTTGGAAAAAAAGTGGAAAGTTAAAAAATTTTGGACCTTATGTTTTTTAATATTTTGAGTAATGACAAGTTGGAAAAATCGGGCTTAGGGTTTAAAGAACGTTGGAAGATTACAATATATCAAAGAAAATTTGTTCATATGAAAAGTTGAAATTAAGAGGAGAAAAGAAATACTAAAAAAAAAAAAAAAAAAAATATATGAAATAAAATAGAAAAAAAAAAAAAAAGGTGTATGAAACGCGTGTAAAATCTGATACACCATATATCTTTTTTTTTTTACGGTATGGAAAGAACAGATTATTAAAAAAAAAAAAAAAAAAAAAAAAAAAAAAACCACAAATTATTAAAAAAAAAAAAAAAAAGAAATTAAAAAAAATTAAAAGAAAAAGGGAATTGACATGGTCTATTAGAATTCTTAGATACAATTAATTTAAAATATTAAATAAATAGTGCAGTGATCAATTAAATGATCATTAAATAACGAAAAACTTCAAAAACTATTTTGAAAACAGATGGAATATGTATGTTATGTGATGCAGAAGCTTTGTAAGTGGATGTTCCATTAATATCTCTAATAATCTCTTTGGTTTTTGTACTATAGGTAGAGGAATGTTTTCCAAAGGGAACAAGAACAACGTATGGAATATAAACAGTGGTACGAGTTTCTGGTTTATTACCGTGGTTGTTGTTATTACTATTTCCAGAATTTCCTTTTGTACCACTTGAACTATTCTCGTTTCCTCCATCTTCACCTTCCTCTTCACTACTTGATTCACTACTTTCACCTCCTTTACTACTACTGCTGCTACTACTGCTACTACTACTTTCGCCTTCCTCTTCACTACTTGATTCACTACTTTCACCTCCTTTACCGCTACTGCTACTACTGCTACTACTGCTACTACTACCTTCCCCTTCACCACTTGATGAATGTCCGCCACTTGATGAATGTCCGCCACTTGATGAATGTCCGCCACTTGATGAATGTCCGCCACTTGATGAATGTCCGCCTTCTTTATCCATTGGCATAACATCTTTTCCATTTTTTAACTCAAAATCAGATAAATACGTTTTTGAATAAACTGGGGATAATATTGTACAAGATGAATCATTTTTAAACTGTATATCCAGATCTTGACTAGTTGTATTTTTCGCATTTGTTATAAAAAACATACAAAAAAATGCTACCGCAATTAAGTGAAAGTGAGAGATGTAATTTTTGGATCTACTATTAATCATGCTTTTTTTTTTTTCTGGATCTTTTTATTGCCTTTCTATGTTTGACTTTGTTCGTATGTGTTTGGTTTTTTTGCAAGTCCACTATTCCAATAATTTTTTTAAAAAAAAAAAAATAAATATATTATTTATGGACAACCAAGAGAAAAGATCCCATTTATATATTTATATGGACTAGAAGTGAATTAACTTTATAAGGGTATTGATATTATTTATTAATCTCAATATATTTTTATTATTTTTATTATTATTATTATTATTAAAAAAGTTTTACAGCCTCTTGAATTAATGACAGCCTTGATACCAAAGAAGTATTTTTTTTTTTTCTTGTTAAACAATTCATGGATATATGAATAAAAACATGTGATTGTAACCAAACATACTAAATTTTTTTTACCGTTTCTATTATTTATGCGGTGAAAAGAGAAAAGAAAAGAAAAAAAAGAAAAAAAAGAAAGGGGGAAAAAGATAGGGCTTAATTATTTTGTTAATGCGTAATTACGCATTATAATTAAGCCAAGGGTCTTATTTGTTGACAAAACGCCTCGGCCCCCTTGCTGCAATATCACTTGAAAAGTTATCTTAATTAAACTAAACAAAAACATCGATAATATATATTTTACTATTGTTTATAATATTTAAGCCACAAATACCATCAGATAATTTATTCATCCCCCTTTCTTTACTATAGGACAAAACATTTATATATATATATTTTTTGGGTTCTCACATGCGTTCTTAAATAGCCAAGGCTCCCATAGGATCCCAAATAGGTAAAATAATTTTGGTAGCAGAAGATAATGATTCTTTGTCAGTGAACTTTTCCTTTAAATTTTCTGGTAACTCATCAAGATCAACAACAATTTGAAAAGCGTATTCTTCAAAATATTTTTGAGTCATCAAATATAATCCATCCTTACCAGAATCTTTCCCCCACGAGTTTTCCACGCGATATCTAACTGGCTTGCCATTTTCTGAAAGATGGCATCCAGTAATTAGCATGGCGTGCGTCATTAAACTTTCATGGTACTTGATACGAGAAGCTTTCGATTGGTTGCATTGATAACCAATTGCCTTATAATTCCACAGGTCAACATCCATAATCCCATTTTTTTTATCCATGTACCTAGGGGTATGAGAACCAAAAAAAACAGCTTTGTTGTTTTTTAAACGTTTAACAACCAGTTCAGTTAGGGTATCATTGTCTACATTTAAATACAAAACAGCGTCACCCCCGGTAACATTACCTAATCTATCGATTTCGATTAGTTCACCGTAGGGGTGTCTAGGATCGTTTATCAATGAAACTGGTGGTTGTTCCAAATCCAAACCGCAAATGTTGGTGGCAAATTCTAGTGGAGTACATTTCAAAGATTTTAGATTTTTATCTTTATCCAAATATTCCCAGGAAAATTCCTCATTTGGTTTGACAATAGAGGATGGCGCATCCATAAAAGTTGTTAGAATTTTGAAAATTTGCTTTTGGAATTTTTTTTGCAAGATTGGCAAATTTCCCACTTCTGGTTCCTCACGTAATACTTCAGCAAACTCTCTTAATTTGGTGGTTAATAATTGATTCAATTTTCTGCTTGCTGTAGTAGAGTAAGGCAAATCGCCATATAAATCCTTTGGAACCAACCCATATTTCTTAACAATGTTAATAAACATGCTGTATTGGCCACCATCATTAGTTGGGGCCTCCAATAAGTACTGTACTAAACGCGAATCAACCTTTTGATCACGAGTATCAATTATTTGTTCCAAAAAATAATTGCATTTTTCTAATTTGTCGTAAAAAAATACATAACTCTGAGATAATTCTAACTCTTTCAAAGACAATTTTTCCATAGCATTTAATCTCAATTGATTGGTGGCTGCAAATAACCAACATCTACCTGAAGATTTTTGGTTTGTTATTGGTGCTCCATCAATTTCCACAGTAGTATTATATACACGTGGATAATGTTTTAACAATTGTGTTTTATCCAATAATGCATCATCTGCATTATAATTTTTCAAAACGGTTGAAGCCAAGCAATGAGTTAGATCGGTAAAAAATTCTTCATCCCATTTACTTAATTCTTCAATTGACAAAGAAGGCATTGCTTAATTTTTTTTTTTTTTTGTGTTTGTTTGTTTGTTTTGATCTAATCAATTTAATGTTTCTTTTTTTTTCTACTTGTTCATAAAAGTAATATTTAATCGTCAAAGTAATGAGTTATTAAGGGGACCTCCAAAAAAAAAAAAAAAAATGTTAATGAATAATTTAAAAATGAAATAAAGCATTTATATATATTACAGTATCAAGTTATATATATAATAAAATACTGTAGATAAAGGAATGAGCCAATCAATTATACGACTCTTAATATTAACATATCAGTAAACACGAAAGGACAAAAAAAAAAAAGCCATTTTGGCCTGTGAATCGTGTGCATCAAAAAAGCGCTTTTTCCAATTAAAAAAAGGACAAAAAAAAATAAAAAACCTCTACAGTACATTTAGCATTCAATGAGCAGTCATACCACCAGAAGCATATATGGTTTGACCAGTAATCCATTTACCTTCGGTAACCAACATACCGATAATTGGTGCAATGTCCTCAATCTTAGTTAGTCTATGATCAATGGCAGCAGACTTGTAAAATTCAACATCTTCTGGTTTTTCTTGGGAGTAAAAAAATGGAGTATCCATAGGACCTGGAGCAACACAATTGACAGTAATTCTTTTGGATATTAATTCCTTGGAAGCCGATTTACTGTAATACTCAACAGCAGATTTAGTACCCTGATAAACAGAATAGAATGGTGTATAAGCAGCTAATAAGGAGGTTACCAAGGAAACAATGTGACCACCATTATTAACATGTTTAGCGGCTTCGGCTATAAAGAAAAATGCAACTTTGTTGTTGATAGAATCCATGGCGTCAAATTCTTCCTCAGTAACTTCAACAATTGGTTTTTTCAAAACTTTACCAATATTATTAATAGCAACATCGATAGAACCAAACTTTTCTTGGCAAGCCTTGAATAGTTTTTGAACAGAGGCTTGTGAATTTAATTTTCCTTGGTATAATTCAACTTTGACACCGTATTTTGAAGCAATTTCTTCAGCAACCTTTTTCTCATCTCCTTGAGTAGAGTTATAATGTAAAAATAAATTGGCCTTGTGTTTAGAAGCTAATTCAATGGCAGTAATTTTACCCAAGTTTTTGGTACCGCCAGTGATTAAAACAGTTTTATTTGCTAAGGACATTATGTATACGTATGAGTGATTGTTTTTTTTTCTTTTTTTTTTTTTTATTATTATCTTAGTTGATTGATTGTTTTATATTAGTTCTATACAACAATATATATAAACTAGAAGAAAAAGAAAGAAAAAAAAAAAAAAAAAATAAATTATAAATTATAAATTAAAATTAATCATCCTTATATATATATATACATATTTTTTCATTGAAATATCATATCTTTGATGTTATTAGTTTTAATGATAAATTTTAAAAGTATAATAGTGCTGTCATAGTGTTGTTATTGGTAATGAATTCATCTATAAAAAGCACAAAGCAAAAAGAAAATAAGGTATTTTTGTATACTGTTCCCCTTATTTTTCACCCCAGTTAAATTCACCCCAGTTAAATTCACCCCGGTTAAATTCATCCCAGTTAAAAAAAAAAGTTGCGGCGGCGGCGGAGGAGGAGGAAAAAAGGAAAAGTTATGCCAATGAGACATTTTTGCCTTGGCAAATCTTTTTTTTAAAAAATAATATATTATATATATATATATTTCAATCAACGACATCCTTAACTATTTATCACAAAGGAAAAACCATATTTCTTTAAAATATATGCAGTACTACCGTACTCTCATACAAACTATTTAAAATAAATAAATAATATAATTTCCCATATAAAACAAAAGTCAAAGAGATTAAGATTTTTTAGGGTATCCTTGAATATATTATGTTTCGGACTGATCCAACACTCGGACATAAATTCCTTTATCCGTTATTATTTTTTTTTTTTTTTTTTTATACGATGGAATATATATATTTATATCTTTATCATAATTATTATTGTGGATAAGTAAAATCTAAAACAACTTTATCTATTTTTGCTTATGATTCAGTGTTATCATCTAACCCTATTTTTTTAATATCTTTCCATATACAAAAAAAAATGTTTCTTTTTTATTATATTGTAGACTTTACTTACTTCAATATAGTTTTAAAAATAAAAAATAAAAATAAAAAGCAATTTATTCTTCATTTTTTTTTTTTTTTTTATTATTTTGATTGTATTTACATTAAGATATATACATCTACAATTATCAAAAACAATAATAATAATAAAATTGCCAACGGAAAACAACAACAATAGCTCTTTTCTTTCCCTTTTCCCTTTCTTTTTTCTTTTTTTTTTTTAAAAAAAGACCAACCATGTCATCCTGGTTTCCTCAAAATATACAAAAAAGGGTTATCCTTTATCTTTTACAAAAAATATCACTTTTTTCCAACATAGATGTTAGTAATTTGGATGTTTCCATAGGTTCAAACTCTCATTTTTCCTTTAAAGATATAAATTTAGATGTAGATAATATAAAGATACCTAATATGATAGTGAGAAGCGGGGTTGTTGGGGCAATGGAGATGCATCTAAAGGTTGGCGGTGGCGTTTGTATAAATATAAAAAACGTAACCTTTGTAGTAAAACTTTTGAAACCGCAAGACAACGATAAGGATAACGCAACAAATTTTTCCCTAACTAAAAGTGTTATTGATTTAACTAATTCTGTAATGTTATCCATAGATGGGGATAATAATGGAAATATTAATAGCGGCGAAACTGCTAATCAGGACGAATGTATCTCTTCGTTCTCTTCATCTTCATCTTCAACATCTGCCGCTAGCTCCAGCTCATCACAAACATCATCTAATGGAACAAAATCGAAAAAGCTTGGCCCTTTGGAATCCATGCGAAATAAAGCTCTTTCCATGGCTTTACAAGACTTCCAACTAACAATACAAAATTTGGAAATAAAGCTACTTTTAGTGGAACAAAATTCATTGATCTTACATATTGAGACATTTTCAGCTACAATTCTGAATGAGGAACGTCGAAACATTGTTTTGAAAGGAATAACTTTGGAAAACCATCTCAGTTCCACTAAAGCACCGGGCTCTTCAACATCTGGCCCTTCATCCTCATTTAAGGATACTAAAAATGCTAACCCAGACTCTTTTAGTATGATGGAAGGCAGTATGCTATATTCCGCAGAAGAAGCAACAAGCATCTTTATGAGTGCAATGCAGAGTATGCCCGATACCTCAATTTACAATGACGCTACTCACAAGGCTGGAAATCAAGAGACCCTTGGGAAATCTTCATCTAAACTTTTTAATATAGCATGCATAAACAGCACTTTTGAAGGCTTTTCCAGCTTCGATGATTTATACCCAACAGATATTCAGACAAATTTTACTGAGATTGAAATTTGGCTTCAAAATGTTTTAAAACTTGATTTGACATCCCTTGAATTCTTATTAGCCAGTTTCACTAACCAAAAAATACCAGACTCAAGTTCAAAAACTGATAAATTGTATTCCTATAAAAGATTTCAAAAGGAACAAAACCTACTACCAGAACTTCCCCTTAAAGAGTTGGAGATTGAATCTTTTGTTTTGAATTTAACCGATAATCTAAACTTAAAATTTACTAAAGTTAACCTACAAAACGAAAATAAAACACATTTTGATTTGTCTATTCAAAATGTAGAAGCTTTGTTAGATCAATCCTACAGCTTGATAAATGATACAAACGGCGAAACGATTAAATTTGAAGTAAATTTATTAAAAGGTTATTATGATATCATTTTCAATGATAAGATATGTTTTAATATAAATACAAGACTGATGGAAGAGTTGTTAGGGGTTATCAACCGAGTTAATACAATCCTTTCAATTGCTTCTCATACAAAACAAACTTTTAAAATACACCAAAGTATTAATAATGCAGGCGCAAACAATAGTAGTGTTACTCAACATAACAAATTCTTTATAAGTTTACCAAAGGGTGCTGAAATTAATATTTTTTTACCAAAAACTAACAAAATTGTGATTTCTCTTCCAACTAGTAGGGTTGATATACTTGACAAATTTTTAACACTTCCAGACTTTAGAGTAATCATCAATGGGCATAATTTTATACAAGCAACCGGTATTTCCATGGCTGTAAAGTTAAAGAAGGATATTAATTCATATGACTATAATCAAAAACCGTGTTTATATTCAAATTCCTTCAGAACAAGAATCTCAGAAGTTAAGTTAATGTTGACAGAAGATGTATTGAGTTCTTTGGTCCATGATATTACAGAAATGATGGACATTTTTTCCACAAGGGAAAAAAAGTCTTTTTTGTCTTCTTCCTTCCACATTCCTGCTAGCGGAAATAGTGCCAGTATCAAAAAAAGCGTTCGAATAATGAATAGTTCAAGTATCATATATAAACCAAGCTCCAGAGTTAAAAGTATGTTTTTTATAGAGGATCTCGATTTAAAACTTCTATTAAATGGATCCATTGGCCAGTTGAATTTTGCTTCTCGCAACTGCGAATTTATTATGGAGAATAATGGCAATTTCTTGTGTCACTTTTTCAATACAATTTTGGTTCGTGTATTAAACGATATTCCATTGGTCAAAAGTAGGAATGGGGAGAAAACGGATGATGGTCCCAATATTACTATATTTAAAAAAAATCAACAACTGAAAATTTTATTGGAAAACTTGGTTGTTTTTTATCATGCAAAATTGTTAGATGAATTTCAAAGGAAAACACAGGTTATCGATCTTACCGTGGATCCCTCCGAACCTAAAGTATCCGTTAGACTTTGTGATATTAGATTAAAAGATTGTGATTTGCATTTAAAGCCTTATAGGTTAAATACATTACTTGTACAAAGAATAAAAAGTGGCAATATCGTTATTTTTAATAAGGGGAATAAAATTAGCGGCACTTTGCGTAATATTACACCATGGTTGATAGATAATATAGATCTATGTAAAACGATTTCAAAATTAGATGGATTTATACATTTAGGGTTAATTGATACATTAAATCTAAATTTTGAAAAAAAGTGCAACAACAAAACATTTCTTTCTCTAAATATTGCAAATTTTGAAGGATTATTATGCTGCGATTCTTTTAATTGCCTAATCCAAACATTTTTAGATTTAAAATATCCAACAGGGTTCCCAAACAACGAAAAATATAGCATGTGTTTTGAAGAGGATAAAGATATCTTTCAGGATGTCGATTTGAACTTTTTCGATGATCCTAAAAATTTTAGCCTTAAGAAAAGTGTTAAGAAATATGAAAGCGTTGATGAAGCGTTTAGAAAACCTGATGTATTTACAAATACTTTTCAAATTCAAACTGATTATTTAGATTCATTATCGAGAAATAAAACGAATCTGACTAAAAAAGGGGAGACTAAGACAACCGATGGTTCTGTTTTAACGTCTAGTTTTCCAATTGCGTTAGATGTTGAAATTACTATAGGTGACATCAACTTAAAACTCTATGATGGTTATGATTGGCGCTATACAAGAAAATCAATTAATCAAGTAATTGAAGAGAAAGAAAGCAAGGATACGGAACATAGGAATCAATCGATAAATGCGGATAGAAGTGATGGTGATGGTGAAGAGAACGAAGCTCGTATTTTGTTTGATTCGATATTTATACAAAAGGGAGAACACGACCAAAATTTGCGACAAAGTATTCATGAGACAATTTATAACAATGAGGATATTATAAGCAACAGTGATAATTCAGGTAAAATGAGATTGAAACCAACGAAAAATTGCAAAGCAGAAATCCAAATTAGAGACTTGTGTGTCAATTTTCAAGGATTTGACATTGATTTCCCCTCAAAATTCGAAAGTGACATGTCTGGTGATGTAATTAACTATACGCACTTAAGCGTAGGTGATGTAGAGATATTTGATCACGTTCCTACATCTACGTGGAATAAGTTTTTGACAAGAAGGAAGAAGAGGAATAATAATAATAATAATAATAATAATAATAATAATAAGCCCAACACAAAAAATTACGAGCAAGATACCATTCCGATAATCAATATACAAATAGAAACAGTCAGACCCATTGATTATCTTTTTGCCTCTGAACTACGATTTAAATTGGATGAAGTCCCGCCATTGCGGATGTATATTGACGAAGATATGTTGGATTTTATGATTCGGTTTTTCACATTTAAAGACTCAAGATTTGAGTTGATAGATATATATCCGGATATAACTTTTCTTCAAAGATTTGAAATAGGTACAATAAACGTCAATGTTGATTTCAAAGCTAAAAAAATCGATAAAAGCGGGTTTAAAAGTATAATGCTATCAGGTTTGCGTAATTTTTTCGTAGTTGATGGTACTGAGGTGCTATTAAGACACGTGGTAGCTTATGGTATGGATGGATTTGGTATGTTGGGTGAATATTTGAAGGGGTGCTGGTTGCCAGATATTTTTTCAACACAAATAGTTCCAATTTTAAATGGTATTTCTCCTGTAAGAACTATGCTTACTTTGGGATCTGGGGTGAAAGCTTTGGTTGAAATGCCTATTCAAGAATACAAACGTGACCAAACGGTTTGGAGAGGTGTTCAAAAGGGCATGCTGTTATTCTTGCGAACAACTACGGGGGAGGCTTTGAGATTAAGTGTAAAATTATCAACAGGTACACAAACCATATTAGAGAACACAGAATCGCTTATCAAAACAAAATTTGATACAAATCTTTTAATTGAGGAAAATAGTATTAGCCCTGATCTGGATAATAGCATAAAGGGAACAACGGACGAACCCGGTACCCTTCTGAGTGACTCTTATATCGTGAAACAAAATATTTTTGAGGAAAATCAGCTAATAAACCAGCATAGAAAAAGTGCTTTAACTTCAACTAGCAGTAATGATCTTGATGGATCTGGAAAAGCAGAGGCTAATAATAAAGTGAGTTTGTATGCGAATCAGCCCGAAAGCCTTCAAGAAGGTCTTGTTAAGGCATATTCTTCATTTGGTAAAAATATGGGGGTAGCATACAATGTAGTTAAGAAAACAAGCAGTAATATATCTGAAACTAGTAGTAACAAAGAAATTGCGATGCGTATAGCAAGGGCTTCGCCAGTTATTGTTTTGAGACCATTAATTGGTGCGACTGAAGCGTTGTCCAAGACTTTGCAAGGGTTTAGTAATGAGTTAGGTTCAGAGAATAAACAGTTGAATAAGGATAAGTATAAGTAGCAAGAAATATTGGTGGCTTTTGTATATATATATATATCTTTATGTGTATATTATTATTATGTTCAGTAATATCGGTAATTCCTGTCTTAATTTGTTATCTTGCTACTAAAAAAAGAAAAAAAAGGAATTTTTTCTCACTTTTTTTTATTTGGTGCCTGGTAATAAATAATTGGGTAATAATCAACGTTAAATTAGGTACATAAAAGCTTAGAGATGGCGCACACATCATTTGGATTATATTTTCTATCTTTTTTCTTTTTTTGTTTACTTTTGAACCACAAAAAAATTTTTTTTTTTTTTGAACAGAGAAAATAAAATAAAAATACTTTTGAGAATGATTTACTCTTTTATTCTATTAACACTAACTGGTTAGCTAACAAATATATATACATATATATATATATATATATACATATATGTACATGTGGATATATATATGCATGTATATGGAAATAAATATATAAAAACTAGAATTGGATTACTCATAGTTAGGTCATCTATCGTCCATACAAGAACATCCTTTTATAGATATACCGTTATAATTTGAAATTCAGGATAATAAATCGATATAGTCCTCTTTCCATTCTCCTAATCCAATAATTTACTTTCCTTTTCTGCATTAACTTTTTTTTTTTTTCCCTTCTTTCCCACATTCCTTTTCTTTCTTTTTTTTTTTTCTTTTCCACCCAATCCTCCTTCAATTACACTCCAACTTTTGTCAATCCTTCAAAGTAATTTTTTTCAATTTTTATTTTATTCTAATTTATCCACATCTAAATATATGTCCAAAAATAAACCAACTAATAACGCCACTCACAGCCATAATAATACACAAGATAGATCTAAAGTACCGATTTCACATTCTTCTTCTAGGCAAGTGAAAAGATGTTGTAAATGTGGAAAATCCATCAATGGTCAGTTAATTAAAGCTTTAGGAGATATATACCACCAAAATTGTTTTACTTGTTACGATTGTGGTACAATATGCAAACCAAAATATTTCCCCTTCGAACTACCAGACACTAAAGAGCTTGTCCCTCTTTGTCATTACGATTATTTCAAACGAAACAATTTACTTTGCTATGTTTGTAACGAACCCTTGAGAGGCACTTTTTATAATGCTTTTGGTAGGTTGTATGATGAAGAGCATTTTTGTTGCAAAATATGTGGTGAAAAATGTAGTTTAAAAACATGTTTTAACTATAATAACAGCTTATATTGCAAATATCATTACTTGAAATTTTTTTCCAAAAGATGTAAAGGCTGTAAATATCCCATCACAGATCAACACTTTGAGTTTCCCAGAGGTGATAAAATTTATAGGTGGCACCCTGAATGTTACGGTATTCATAGGTATTGGCACATAGATCTAGTTCCGGAATCGTTGGCTATTCCTGAGTTACCTATTTTTGACCAGTCACAATCAAATAACAATAGTATCCTAAGTTCCAAAGACACAAATCCAAGTCCTAAGGAACTTGAGGTTTACATTAAAAGTTCAACCACTTTAATTTTCAAAACATGGACTATATTATACAGATTCGAAGAAGAAACCGCCGCCTGTATTTCTGACATGATCCAATATGCAACTAGCGAGAATAATTTAAAAGGTGTTAATTCGACTGCATTATTTGTACTTAAAATCGAATGTTTATTTAAAGCATTGGATGCTTTGCAGTCCCTAACCAATTTTGCAACATTAGGTGGCAGAATTAAAAACTCTTATTTACACGCTCCGGAAGCTCCTCAGGTAGAGGAAGATGATGACGAAGAAGAAGAAGAAGAAGAAGAAGAAGAAGGAGAAGAAGAAAATTATGATGTCAATAAAACTAGAGACAATAATAATGGAAACATTTTACCTAATACTTCCAACAATATGAATGTGAAAAAAAGAAAAGAATCCATTTCACAAAAATATCGGAAATTCCCAAGAAATTTATCCACAGGCATTATGGTTTATTTACAACTATTAAGAAAATTCAACCCAATTCCAAAAGATAAAGATATGCCCGTTTCTAAAATTATGACGGTAATTAATGGCCTATCGCATTCGTTAAAATTGCTAATTCGTTACGGATTGTTTAATTCTTTAGAGTACAATATAAAGGTTCATTCGACTAACACTTTGAGTAAATTTTTGAGAGAAGTGGAAAAGAATTTAAACTATTCATTAAATTACAAAGATCCGTTTGAATTTATAGATGTGAAACTTGATGCGACTGATTCCTGCGTGCAATGCGGTAAATATATCCAACAAGAATGTATTAGGTTCCAGAATAAGAGATGGCATATTCAATGTTTTAATTGTAGTTGTTGTCACAAGCATATAGAAAAGTACGATATTTTAGACGCTGCTTACCTTAAAAATGGCTGCAAAGTTTTATGTGCTCAATGCTCTTTAAACGAACCCGCATCTATTTCTGGTTTTAAGCCTGTGACAAGATTATCACAGTTGATTTTTTTATTGAAAATGGCATTGGTGAAAACAAAAACTGTCATGGAAATGAAAATTAAAGAAAGTAAATTACGCCAAGAAAAAATGTTACTCACAGATAACAAAAATGATGCACATTTCAAAATCAATGTGAGAAATATAGCTCTAAGCTCGCCGGGGAAAACGTGTGGTGTTATGCAACAAGACTCGTCTTATGTTAGAACGTTAAACGATATTAAAGCACTAAGGGCCAAAAGAAATAGTTTGCGTATATCGCGTACTGATTCAAAGGTGAAAAAATCGCAACTAGTGGAGACTGCACAAAAAAACAGTGAAGAGAACAAGAGTGCCGACGACTCTTTAGAGATTGAAATATCAGAGGACACAGAGAATGATTCACCTAAAGACACTACAATGTTCAATAACTCAAAAACATTGACCTTAGATGATATATCGAGGATTGTTGCCGCTGAACAAGCCAGAGAACTAAGACCCAATGCCTTTAGGCACTTTAATAAACTTAAGGAAATTGATGAAGACGTAAAGTTGCCTACTTTAAACAAAAGTGGTGTATATTATTCTGATTTATCCAGTGATCATCTGGTCAAACTACAGCTGATAGCTTTATCTGTAATATGTTGTGGGGATCACCGATTGTATAACAAGGATCAAAAAATTATGGATCTAGTATTACAAATTGACAGTAAGAAGTCGACTAATTCCTCACCTGTTACTACTGATGATAATTCCAATGGGTCATCTCCAGTTGATGCAGTAAATGGCTTTTGGGGCATTTTTAAACCAAGAAAACCAAAGGACTTGAGAAAAAATACCAATGTATACGGTGCTGTGCATCATGTTTTTGGTGAATCATTGGATAGATTAACAGAATACGTTGGTATAGATTCAGATTTGGGAATTGGTTCATCAAGAGTTAAAATACCGCTACTAGTGGATGAAACCATTTCTACTTTGAAACAAATGGACATGTCGGTTGAAGGTGTTTTTAGAAAAAATGGGAATATTAAGAGGTTGCGTCTTTTAACAGAAGAAATCAATTCTAATCCAACAACGATGCCAGATTTGTCCAAAGAGAACGCGGTCCAATTATCGGCTTTACTGAAGAAATTTTTAAGAGAGTTACCAGATCCTTTATTGACGTTTAGCTTATATGATTTGTGGATAAAAATTCCAACGGTAGAACCTGTTTTGTATAGAAACATATTTTATGCCACTGTGTATGCTTTGTTACCAAAATTTAATCGAAATGTTTCAGAGGTTTTGTTTTCGTTTTTAAGTTGGGTATCATCCTTTTCCCATTTGGACGATCACATCGGCTCCAAAATGGATATCCATAATCTCTCTACTGTTATCACACCAAATATTTTGTATGCAAAAAGTAAGCTGGATGCGTATACACTGACAAATTACAGTTCTGCAGCAATGAAAAATAATGGGGAATCATACTTTTTAGCTATTGAAGCGGTAGATTATCTAATTACACATAATGAAGATTTGGCTATGGTTCCGAAATTTATGATCAATTTGTTAAACGGAGTTGTAAAAAATAATTGGAATGATTTTGAGCAGATATATGCGTTCGTAGAAAGTAATTATGCTTTAATAGACTTTACCGAATTTAACTTTAGTGAAAAGATTTTGGCGCAAGGAGTTACATCACAAGTTAAAGTGGAGCAGGTGAAAATCAACGAATAGTTATTTTGGCTTAACAAATGTACGGAATCTTATAGTATACTTAGCATGAAGTATTTCGAAAATACACCCGCTCCGTTTTAAGTGTATAATATAATAATAATTATTTTTATTTTTATTTTTATTTTTTTTTTTTTTTTTTTTTTTTTTTTTTTTTTTTCTTATACTTTGAAAACAATAGTTTATACAACATATATATTTAAAAAATGAAATCATATACTAATCAAATCTTTGATGGTCTAGTGACAGGCCACTGGTAATCCTGTCTTTTTTCAAAGATATAACCATGCTTAGACAAATACTTTGACAAGCCTGAAGGGCCTCTAGTCCCGTATGGATATATCTCAGGAGCAGGACCATTTGGATTTTCCAAATAATTCAATAAAGGTGTAAACAATGCCCAACTAACTTCCAATTCGTCATCTCTAACAAAGTTTGAGTGATCATCCAATAGAACGTCTCTGATTAAAGATTCATAAGCTTCTGGAATCCAAAAGTCTTGATATCTTCTGGCATAGGTCAAA
The DNA here is from genome assembly GCF_020623625.1 of Saccharomycodes ludwigii. Classification (NCBI taxonomy): domain Eukaryota; kingdom Fungi; phylum Ascomycota; class Saccharomycetes; order Saccharomycodales; family Saccharomycodaceae; genus Saccharomycodes; species Saccharomycodes ludwigii. Next base: position 1,798,963 of record NC_060202.1, read on the forward strand.
TCCAAATCAGTAATTTGGGTGGAGTTTGAAAAACCTGGTGTTTTCATGTTACATTTCAAGTAAATGGCTTCGTCGGGTTGAACTCTAATAACCAATTCATTGCTTGGAATATCATTGAAAACACCGGATGGAACTGCTTTGAACTGTATTCTAATCTCCACTTTACCCTCATTCAGAGCTTTACCTGCCTTCATAATTATAGGAACACCATCCCAGCGTTCATTTTGGATATTAAAAGTTAAAGCAGCAAAAGTTATACACTTGGAACCTTCACTAACGGTTTCATCATCTAAATAACTTGGTTTGGTGCCGTCCAAAGAACGACCATATTGACCTATTATTATATCTTTTTGATTTATAGGGGCAAAAGCCTTTAAAACCTTTACCTTTTCATCACGAACGCTTTCTGGATCAAAGGAAACAGGTCTTTCCATTGTCAATAGCGTCAATATTTGCAACAAATGATTCTGCATAACATCTCTAATAATGCCTATTTTGTCAAAATAACCACCACGACCTTCAGTACCGAATGGTTCCTTAAAAGTTAATTGAATGCATTTGATATTTTCTCTATTCCACCCAGCGTTAAAAACAGTATTCCCAAATCTGAACACTAACAAATTTTTAACCATTTCTTTACCTAAATAATGATCGATTCTAAAAATCTCATCTTCTGGGAACAAAGGAGCCAATTCCTCTTGCAATTCCCTAGCAGATTCCAAATCATGGCCAAATGGTTTTTCAACAACAATTCTACAAACACCATTCTCTGGATATATATTCTTTTTGATTCTAGAAGCAACAGTAATGAAAACACTTGGTGGCAATGCCAAGTAATAAACACGGTGCGGTTGTTGGGCCCCTTTTTCAAATTTTTCGATTTCACCCTTTAAAGATTGATAGCCCTCGTCTGAATCATATTGACCAGAAACATAGGAGATCTTGGACAAAAACTTTTCAACTTTTTCATTATCCTTATCCCCATGAATTTTTTTGAGAAATGGCTTTATTCTAGATCTTAGGCTTTCATCATCCAATTTAGAACGAGCATAACCAAATATTTTTGTAGATTCATCCAAGTAGCCCTCTCTGTACAATCCAAATAGGGCAGGAAAAGTCTTTTTTTTACTTAAATCACCACTAGCTCCAAAAACGGTTATAACTGTATTTTTTTCAAACTTTATTGGGCTTTTGCCGACGCTATGAGACATTTTTTTTTTTTTTTTATTATTATTATTATTACTATTATATTGTATTCGACCAAATTGTTTTATTTACACAGAAAAAAAAAATCTTATGATAGTCTGAGTGCTTTTTCTTTAACAAAGGGGAAATGTCCGATTATAAGGAAGTTGTGAATCTGTTATAATGTATTTATTTACATTTCTATTTTCATTTTTTCTTAAAAAAAAAAGCTATGATCGTTGTTGATATATATATATAAATATATAAATATGTGAGACAAACGAAGGGGAGCGAGGAGATGTTATTGCTTACTAAAAGATTTTTATTTGGTTTTTTTTTTTTTTTACACATTTTTTAAAAAATAGTTAATTAAAATGGTGGTTTCTTTAGAAAAAGGCGTAGTATAGCCATTACATATATACAAATTTCGAATAATATATATAAATTATTTTTTTTTTTTTTTTTTTTTTTTTTTGTTTTTCCCCTTTCTTGCATTTTTCTCTACGCAGTTTATTAGAAATGAATTCTTTGTAGGTGGGGGAGGGGGGCGAGAAGTGAAGGAAAATACTTTTTTGGTAATGTAGAAAAAGAACGATTGACACCCGACAAATTCAACGGGAGTCGCCCGCTCGTTAAAAAGGGAAAAAAAAAAAATTGTAGATTTATCATTTGCTACGTCGTATTTAACAAGTTATAGTGGCAATGCCTCTCTCTCTCTCTCCCCGCAGAAACATCAGCTTGGTCATCTTAGACGGATGTTTTGTAACCTGCTGTTATCCATTAGGCCCTTTTTTTTTATATACGTTATTGACATAATCGGATCACTGCCTTCCGAATAAAGCTATTCAAGGGATAGAAATAGTCACAGGGTGCACTTTTTTTAATTTTATTTTAATGTTTTTATTACTAATATTGCCACAAACTTTATGTCATATACAAAAAAATATGTATCACTAATAATAATATATTAAAGCAAACGAGTAAAAGAGAAATAAATAGATATATATATATATATATATATATATGTAAAACTTTATGATCCAGTGTACAAATACACTAAATTAACTAACACACCTCACCATTTAGAGGCAACATCAAGAGGGTTAGCATTCAGGTTATTGTTATCACTGGAAATATCACCAACATCCTTACTATCTTTAACAGATTTAAAAGTGTACTCATAATAGGCATGTTTATCATGTTTGTTAATATCATCCTTGACTATCAAAGGCAGGTTTTTCAACTGTTCTTCATACCTTTTATTTAATTCCTTAATATATAATGTACGTCTTTTTGCATTATTATCTGTTTGTTCCGGGAATATTAAACCACCTCCATTAATGCAGCCGCTAGGGCACGCCATTACTTCTATAAAATCTGATTTGAAAGGATCCACTTTAACGCCAGAGGTTGCAGTGTTTGTTGTAGTCCCCTTCAATCTATTCAAACGCGTATTCAATTTAACTAATTTCTTGTTGATCTTATTGGCAGGACTTTTCAAGGTGAATTTCCGAACCATGTTTTGGATATTTCTAAATCCGTATAATTCGCAGCTACATTTTACAATTTCCCCATTTTTCATGAGCCTATACTCTTTTATGTCATTATTTTTCCCATGAACAGTTTCTATAGAATACAGCTCATCGCTAGTGTTATTCTCTGTGTATTTTTTGAACTCATGTAAAATGTACTGGTAGGCATAACCACCACTACTACTGCCCTCGTTGCTACACCAACTTCGAACCGGATCAGAAAAAACTTTTAACATGCTGGGATTGAATTTTTTATAAAAGACCTCCGCGTCCTTGTCTAAAACTACAGGATAAGCGTTAAAGTCTATATTTAAGTCTGCAAACATATTGACAACCTCTTTTGGTGTTATAACGCAATCAACTTCATTCTCGCCGTCCTCTCTAGAAGCCTCTAACTTCTTATCAAAGCAGGGCATAATGCTTAAATGATATATTTTATTTGAACGCAATCCGTTTTTTAACACTGATCCAGTAATCTGTTGCGGCGATTTCACGTTTAGTAAATGAGGTAAAAGAGTAGGATTTGTCTTTTCGCAATATAAAACAAACCCAGGACATACTGACGATAATTTGGGTAACGCTCCAGTCGGTGTTGCACATTTGTCTAATTTATCTATCATTTGCTCTATCGCTATTTCTCTTCCGATTTGAGTGCCAACAATATATGTAGCTCCGAATTTTTCATGCATTATAGTTAAAAATATTTTATCAAATTCGCTGACGGTAATGTCATTGAAATATTTACTTAATGAGATTCTGCACTGAGGTGAAATACTGACAGCCAAAATTCTATCCTGATTTTTTATGCTATTTTCATTCATCCAAGAATCTAAAAACACTTTCGCACTTTGTTTGCTTAATAACAATTCTTCTGAGGATGTAATACAACCTGAACATGCTAAACAATCCTGCAAGGAAATGGAAACTTTCTCCAAATCCACATCTTCTTTTCCGACTTCTAATTCATTATCTTTTGTCTTTTCTATCTGAGTTTGTTTATTTTTTATGGGCTTTATGCATGCTGTCCCAGGAGATATGAAATCATTTAAATCTTCTTCAGATAAAATCGCACTCATTTTGTTGTATGCAAAAGAGTCTTCTTCTTTTTAAAAAAACTTTGCTATACTTTTTCGTTATTTTTTTTAAGAGAAAAGAAAAAAAAAAAAAAAAAAAAAAAAAAAGAAAAGAAAAAAGAAAAAGACTAATATTATATATAATAAAATATTATTTTATAGTTTAATTAGTAATCATCTACAAAAGTTAATCATTTCTTTTTTTCTTTTCTTTTTTTCTTTTCTTTTTTTTTTTTTTTTTTTTTTTTTTTTTTTTTTTTTTTTTTTTTCAAATAAAAAAAAAGGCAATTAATCCATAGCAAAACATCCGTAACTCTACATCCGTTTATCCGTTCAAGATGAATAAAAGAAAGAAAAAATTTAGCACAAACCTTTCAAGAATCAAATTGATAAAATAGAATTTTTTTTTTTTTTTTAATATAAATAGTGAAAAAAATACACAACTTTTAAATACATTTCAACTGTCTAAAACATATAAATAATAGGAAAAAGGAAAAGGGAAAAGAAAAAAAAAAAAAAAAAAAACTCTTCTCAGAAGAACAAGGCGTTAACTAAGCCAAGCAATAGTGCAGATAAAGAAGTGTTGATAACATTACCTCCGTTGGCTGATTTGGATGCTGAGCCAATAGTTGAACTCTCATTGGCACCAGAAGTAGCAGAAACATATTGACTGCTAGAAGCAGTAGCATTAGCTCCTCTAGTATTGGTAGCTGTAGTAGAGTTAATATAAGCTGAAGAGTTGGCTTGCTTGAAGCTAACAGTAGCCAAAGTAACAGCATTTGTAACACCACCGATAGAAACAGTAGTTGTGGTAGGTGTGAAATAACTAGCAGAAACTTGTTCTTCGAATGTAGACTTCCAAGTATCAACAATTGTTGGCAAGACACCCTTCCCATTCATGTTAACAGCAGAAACATTTGGTGCTGGCAAGTCAAGTTGGTCGTCTAACAAATACCCAACATAAGTGTCATTATTCAACTTGTAAGTGGTATCAACTTCCTTGTTGCTAATACCGGCAGCCTCAGCAACCAAACTGAAAATATTAGCGTCAACATCGTTCCTTCCTAGACAGTACAAATCCCAGTTGGCTTCAACAGTAGCAATTTGAGAATAATGGTCGTAAAAAGTGTCATCATTAGTACCTTTCAACTCATCTGGAATAACACCACCCAATAAAACACTGAAAACGGTATTTTGCATACCATAATTTTCATTTTCGTCAAAAGTAAGCAAAATCAATGTGTCGTTCATGAAATATTCATTTTCTAACAATGGTTCCAAGAAAGTTCTGGTCCAGTTACCAGCATACTTAATGGTGGTATCGTGACCATCATTTAACATGTTAGGTGTCCAAATCATGTATTGAGGCAACTTTTGTTCTTCCAAATCCTTGGTGAATTCAGTTTGGTTCTTAATCAAGGATAATCTGGTGGAATTTGAAGTAACAGATTCATACAACATCAATGGGTTATGTTTTCTAACGTAATCATTGGCAAATGTGACTTGGTTTGAATAGTTGAAACCTTGGAAACCAGAGAACGGAATGTCTTCTTGGTACTCAGCCCAGGAAATACCACCTTCATCCAACAAATCAGCAATGGTGGAGACATTCTTTGGTAAAGAGATAAATCTATCATCATTTAAAGAAAAGTAATCACCACCAACAGAGGCCATATAGTTTGGCTCAGAGGGATGGGTCAAAGCCCAGTAGTTTGTCAAGGTGATACCTTGTTCAGCCAACCAGTTCAAGTCATCGTTGTCAGCAGCTTTATCATAATCCGTGTTTTCCAACCAGATAACCATAAACCTATTGAATGCCTTACCTTCAACATTAGTAGTCCATTGCAAGGAAGTGCTGTTGGATGCCAATTGGGCAATGTCAGTGGCAGATGGTTCATAGGTGCTGTAGGTACGAGGATCGTAGGAGGCAGTGGAAGATGTTGTGGCATTATCGGCGTTTACGTACTCAATGAGAGCGAAAGCAGCGGCAATAAAGGTGGCTAAATTTTTGAAAATCATTGTATATTGTTGTGTCTGTAATTCCTTTTTCCCTCTTCTGTTCTAATGATGTAGATATGTGTCCTGTCGAATGCTAATATCTAATTTATGCTGTAATTTGAATAAAAAAAAAAGTTCCAAGAGTCACGTACTGGTTCTAACTTTCCTAAATGATTAATTGGTTTCATATATATATATATATATCTTTACGCTCTTTAGAAAAAAAAATATTGGCAACATTGAAAACGTCTGTTATGTGATAACATTAAACTTAAGGTAATTGCTAACAGTCGCACGTGCACCTGTGTAATTTCCTGGATAACTAATATGTGATAAGTGCCTAATTAAAGTCACACGTGTATCGTCAAAGAAATAATTTTAGAGCACACAGATAAATCTGTATATTTTTAATGGTAATACAGTTTGAATTATTTGCTGCTTTTTTAATTGGAAAATAATTTAGAAAAAATTTTGTAGGCCAGATAACTATGGAAATAAATGAAACGTCTCAAATCATTAATTAAAAAAACATGCATAAAATATTCATTTTCTTCAGCGTGATTAATATTTATTAAATTTTAGCTCTTCGCACGTGTGCGTGTATGTTTTTTTTTTTAATTCCTTTCTTTCCTCTCTGGCAATGCTGTAATAACTAAATAAATTTCCTTAAATGAATAATAATTTGTATACAATATTGCTAACCGTGAGACGTACTATTCGTTATTATTTGCTGGTGTTAAAAAGAGGGATCACTTATTATGTTAGTGAATTTCAGTAAAGATTTCACGAAACATAAAGAAAAATATGGGTAAACTTCCCTTTTTTTTTTTTTTCCTCTCTTTTTATGTTTCTTTTTTTTCTTTTTTAATTTTTAATTTTTAATTTTTTATTCTTTTGGTTCTCCATTTATATATACTTCAGGGAATGGCTATAATTAATTTGATACATTGGATGAAATGGAAGGGGTGCAAAGGAAAGAATTTGGTTCAACAAAGGTGCAAATATTGTATAAATCTATCTCAAATAACTAGGATTTTGTTCTCCAGTATAATCCACCTCCGGACAAATTATATTCAGAAATAATAAAAGCGGGCAATCTACTTATTTATTTATTTAATAAAAAAATAAAATAAAAAATTGGTGGGGTTTTTATTTGCATGTTTATTAGACTTGGGAACCATTTTACGTGTGTTTCTGTGAAACATACCGTATTTTGCTCATTAACATTCTCACGTTCTTTTACGTTAATTAAAAAAAAAAAAAAAAAAAATAGCACGTGCACGTGTCATTTTTATTCTTGGTTAAAACGTCTAAATAAATAGTTAACTGTATACAATTTCATTTTACTTTAGTATTTATTCTTTAAGAACCCTTCATCTATAATATGCAACATTCAAAAAAAAAAAGTCACATTGATAACTAAGAATTTCATTAAAAGAAAAAAAAAAAAAAAAAAAGAAAAAAAAAATATAATGCATTAAATGCTCGAAATGTTCCTGTATATAAATAGTTTCAATAACGTCCTTTTCTTTTTTTTATATAACTCTCTTGAGGCTGACAACATTTTTCTTATTTTCTCATGTGTTATTATTGCTCAAAATCTTCTCAAAAAAAAAAAAAGAAAAAAAAAAAAATGTAAACAACAGTAAGAATAATAGGCGAAAGACAATGGCAGACAGTTCCAATCCGTTCATTAATTTGAATGAATTTGACATCAGTGACAGTGTCACTGACAACAACATAGACAACATAGTTGAAGAAAAACCTACCTCTTCCTCAAAAAAAGTACTAAAAAGTTTAATTATCTTTACAGTCTTTCTGGCCTTTTTAATTTCTACAATTATGTTTTTGACTTTGCAATACCATGATACAAGTAAAAATGGAGCAGATCGTGCAAAGAACACTTTTTTTTCCAAAAAACATTATTTTTATGATTCCGATGCTAATTTTGACGACTATGCAAATGTGACAAACGAATGGAGACTAGACACAGGTACTAACTATACCATGAATTTAACTTATTGGAGAAATGACTATGGAACCTCCAAAGAAAGACATTATTATTTTAACATAACACAACTAACAGTTCAAATGGATAACATCGAAAACGACGAAGATCTAACATCATCTGCCAAAACTAGAAACTTGACCCTTGTTAATGGGCAATATCCAGCCCCATTAATAGAAGCAAATTCCGGTGATACCATCTATCTACATGTCGTTAATAAACTACCAGACAAGCAGCCAGTTTCTATCCATTGTCATGGCCTTTTCTACCCAAATAACCCGTTTGATGACGGCGCTGTTGGCATCAACAGTTGCCCAATACCTTCCGGCTATAACTACACTTATAAAATTCCTGTCGGCAAAAAACAATGGGGTACATATTGGTACCATTCTCATTGGAGTACGCAGTATGCAGACGGTATTTTTGGACCATTGGTCATTCATTCAAAGGATGAAGATAATTTGTTAGATGATTATGATGAAGATAGAATAATTCTGGGTAATGATTTTTATCAAAATTTTACAGACACTTATTTAACAGAGTATTTGGAATCTGGTAACGAAAATACTGAACCAACCCCTGATGATGGCTTTATTAATGGGATATACACTCAAACAGACTCACAACAAGATCGTTTTGAAAGTTTATTGTATTTTGATCCAGAAAAAGTGTACAGACTGAGATTAGTAAATGCAGGCTTTTTCTTGCCATTCACATTCTCAATAGACGCACATAAATTAACATTAGTTGAAGCTGATGGTACAAATATTGTTCCACATGAAGTAGACAATTTTGATATTTCTGTTGGCCAGCGTTATTCCGTCTTTTTAAACTATACTAAAACAAAGGATCAAAACTATTGGATGCACACCAGATATAATGCATATTGTGTTACTGAAAGTAACCCTAACTTTAATACGGATGTCCATGCTATTGTTTCATATACCAACAAATACGAAGAGCCAGAAGATATGCAAAGTTGGTCCTATTATGGTGGTGATCCATTATGTGGAGATCTAGATCAAAACTTGCTTTCCACTTTGGTTTATGAAACAATCCCATTAAATGCAAATGGTTCGGCAAGGCCCGACGTTAAAGTTGAATTAGATATAGCCTTTATAATTGGTGGGTACCAACTGGATAGAGGATATTTTAATGATATGACTTGGGTTTCATGGGACAAAAATACTTCAACTATGCATCAATTGATGTTTAATTCTGAAGAGTACAAATGTGATGGCGTCGAGAATAAATTAAATGAACACACATATGTGTTAAACTTTGATAAGAGAGGTCAAATTGTGGATTTGGTACTAAACAACTATGATGATGGGGCGCACCCCTTCCATTTGCACGGTTTCAAATTTTGGGTGATTGCATCGAGTGCAACTGGCTCATGGAAGGATAGCTACTATGATGACTTGAGTTTAGGGAAAATTAAATTAGATAATCCTGTGCTAAGAGATAATTTAAACGTCGGACCATATGGATATGCAGTGATCAGGTTTGTAGTCGATAATCCAGGGGTATTTCCCTTACATTGTCATATTGGCTGGCATATAGAAGCTGGATTGCTGTTACAAATTAATGCTTTACAAAGTGAATATTCCCAACTAGAATACGATCCTGAATGGAAAAACATGTGTGCGCTTGATAACTAGCTAAGTTTTTAGGATGAAATCTATATATTTATAAATGAAAAAAAAAAAAGGAAAAGTAAAAATTTGTACTTCTTGCCGTTGAAAAAATAAATGTACAGGTGTGTATTTTCTATGTAATTAGTGTACGTCATATGCTTAATTATTCTTTTTTTTATCTTTGCTATATATCAATACAACTTACTTACAAGATATATATATATATAGACTATTACAGATTGTCTCTTTACATAAGCTATGGAAACCAAGGTGGATGTTTACATCGGTAAGTGTATTACATAATATGAATAATTCTATTTACCAACCATGTCAGCTATTTTTTTAACATTCACAACTTCTTTTCGATTTATGAACCGACTTTCCACAAAAAGGAAGTTATTCGTACTCTCAAATGTACAAGGTCTTAATTGATTGAAAATTTTATAAAAACTGCAAATCCAACAATACACATTTGTAGCAGTCATATAATAAATAACTGCCAGCAACTACAAACGTGAACAGATTTTTCATAGTAAATAGTGTTTCTTTTTTTTTTTTTTCATGTAAAGTTCAAAATGTATTCATGTATATCACCAGATTATTAAAAAAAAAAAAAAAAAAAAAAATATTCATTTGCTTTGAATTTCTTTAAATATGTAACATTTAAACATAATTTCCCCTCTGATGTTTTACATTTTAGGTGAAAATGAAAATATATAAATCAAATGTCCTTTTTTGTTTTTAGATATCATCCCTTCTTTTATCATTTTTCTCACTTACTTGACATTTTTTCCCTTATTTTTTTAATAATAAACCGAAAAATTATCGAAAACTAAGTACGAAAATTAATTTTTCTATACTACTGAATCACATCCACTTATATACAATTAGAAAAGTGAAAAAAAAAAAAAAAAAAAAAATGCCTCACCAAGAAGATTTTGAAGTTGAACGTTACATGGATGACCATGAAAATATAGTTGAATACAATATAGCTGAAACCTGTTGTAGTTCATTATCATTAAATGAAGTAGCTGAGATATCTGGTAACAAGTTTGAATTTGATTATAATATGAAATTTGTTTACGGTGCTATTAAAGGTAGTGATAGGTTGCGTAGTTTGATAGCTAAAATGTATTCTGAAGACGGCATTAGCCTTGACAAAGACAATGTTTTGATCACAAATGGTGCGATTGGCGCTAACTTTCTGGTTGCCTATGCTTTAGCAGGTCCAGGGGATCATATAATTTCTGTTGCTCCAACCTATCAGCAATTGTTCAGTGTTCCAAAAATGTTTGGTGCAGAAGTTTCGTTATTGCAATTAAAGGAGGAAGATGGGTTCACACCTAATTTAAATGACTTGAAAGGATTGATTAGACCAAACACAAAATATATTATAATCAACAATCCTAACAATCCTTTGGGCAGTGTTATCGAGAATTCTTTGTTGAAAAAAATTGTTGACATTGCTAGACTGCATGATATCCATATTTTATGCGATGAGGTTTATAGACCATTGTTTCATTCTTGCGAAACTCCCTTTTCCATTACTTCAATTTACGGCAAAGGAATATCTACTTGCTCTATGTCAAAAGCTTTTTCTATGGCTGGAACAAGATTAGGTTGGATTGTTTCTCAGGACAAAAGTTTGCTAAGTGCTTGTGCAAGCAGAAGAGATTACAATACTATATCGATTTCGGTGATTGATGATTATATAGCCACTTATGTTTTATCCAATAAGGATGCAATTTTAAAACATAATATAGAATTATGTAGGGGAAATTTAGAGTTTTTAACTAACTGGATTGACGATAACAAAGACATTGTTGAGTTTTACAATGTTCCAAGGGGTGGATCGGTTTGTTTGGTTAAGTTGAAAAATATTCCTAACTGTTATGATTTCTCGAGTTGGTTGGCTAAAACTTGTAAAGTTTTGGTTGTTCCTGGTATAACTTTTGGTGTACCAGGAACTATTCGTATTGGTTATGGTAATGCAAGAAAAGACTTGGAGGCTGCATTACCTATTTTATCAAAGGCTATTAAAAAGTGGCAAAACTTAAATAGAAGTTAGAATTATGTATGTTAATGGTGCGATTGGTATATATTTTGAGTATCATGTATCCTAGTAATAATATGCGTAATTTTTTGTTGATTTAATAAAGTTTTTAAACTTTTTTATTTATTAATTTGTAATCACATTATATTGAATAAATAGTTCACCTAGTTGGCAAATGGGATTATTCATGTTATGTGATATACCTACTGATGTGAGCATACACCATCTTAATTTTTTTAACTTATGTGAGGAGGCCACTCATATAATTTATACATATCTTTATATATCTTATAAATAAATAGTGTTATATATAATATTAAAAAAAAAAAAAAAAAAAAAGAACATTTAAGCATATGATGTACAATAATTATATAGATAATGTGCAGCTGTACATTTATTTTCCCAACTGAAAGAAGTATAAATTTTTTTTCAAAAAAATAAATATATATATTAATAAAATATTATTAGCGTATATTAAAAGAAAGGCTCATCAAACTGCTTTCCATTATCAAACAAAAAAAATGTAGCATATAACGCAAGATAGCCGAAACACATCATATTTTAAGTTGTATAACCGCGCATATAAATTAAATCACACTAATTGTTCACCTACATTTATAATATCCGGGGTCATACAATGGATATTATTTCTTTTGTTCTAGCTATGTCAAATCTATCTTTTAATGAACGTTTAGATATTTGACGATATATATATATATATACAACATGGTCAACGAATAGCTTTGAAGTTTGTGTTAAATATAATAATAGTTGATATTTCCTTTTCTTTTCTTCTATATTTAATGGTTATGTATAGGAAAAACGAAAAACTAACAATTGGATGACTGTAGATAAATCTCGGCCAAGTGTTTTGATCTTAGGGACCGGTTTCGGTTCTGTAGGGGTTTTGCAAAATATAAACACTGAAAAGTTTAATATTACTGTAATCTCACCAAGAGACTATTTTTTATTCACACCTTTATTGACTTCTACTACCTATGGACATCTTAGAGATGACAGTATCAGTTTTGACTTTAGTTATTTCCTGAAAGACAAGTCTGTTCATTATATTAAAGATAAGGTGATCAAAATAAATCAAAAGTCAAATAAAGTTATTGTTTCCACTGGAGACACATATGATTATGATTATTTGATTATTGCTGTTGGTACCACGACAAATACGTTTTCAATTCCAGGTGTTGAAGAACACGCTTTTTTTATGAGAGATTTGAAAAATACTCAAGAAATTAAAAGGCACGTTCGAGAAGTCTTTTGTTCCATTGATCGTAATACAACAAAAGAAAGTTTGCTACAAAAATTGGCGTTTGTTGTTATTGGAGGAGGACCTACTGGTGTAGAAGTAGCTGGTGAGTTCCAAGATTGGTTTCAAGGTGAGGTTTCTAAAAAATATCCAAAATTAATGAATTATTGTTCAGTGACATTGATTCACAATGGGCCATATTTATTAAATAATTTTATTACGGAAACTTCTAAAGACTTATGTTACCGTACAGAACAATGCCTACAAAACAACAATGTTAATGTCGAATTGAATACCATAGTTTTAAAAATTATTGATGATAAACAATGTTTAGTTAAAAATACGAATACCAACCGAGAAACAATTTTAAACTATGGCACCTTGATTTGGTGTGCAGGTAGTGAAAAAACATCATTGGTGAAAGATCTGTGCAAACAATTAGACAAGTATCAGCATGAAACAAGGGGTTTAAATGTTGACGATAAGTTTACTGTCTTAGGTACTAATAATATATATGCTATTGGAGATAGTATATATAGTGCTGAATTACCACCGAAGGCTTCTTCCGCCATGAAAGCTGGTTCATATTTGGCACAAGAAATTTTCAACAAGGGATTCTTTGGTCCGGAAAAAAAAAATTATGAGCCAATGAAAATTAAGAAAAGAAATGGAAATTTAACTTACGTTACCAAAGGTTTGACTGTTGTAGAAAGCGGTGAAATCAAAGATATCTCATTTTATTATACTCTAAGACGTAGGTATGTTTATTTTTCGTCTCTTCCAACGTTCAAGACAAAAATATTGTTGTTGGCTAACTGGTTAGGTCTTTTGTGTTCAAAAGTGTTTAATTAGTACCATTTGGTATTAGAAATTCGAATAATTTTTAACTATTTTATTAAACTTCTCTATATAAAATTGAACAACTTGGTAATGAAGTGGGTTGTAATCGTTTAAAAAAAAAAAAAATATTTCCCAAAGAAAGTAATTTTATTTTGCGGTAAAAGTTTTTGACAAGATTTATTTTCAGAATATTGTGGCGTCTTAGATAGTTTTAAAATAATATTCAAAAACAGTGTGATACTTCCTGAGTAGTATTTAGTAGTGTTTAAGCGATAAACTTTCACGTTATATCATGAAACTTTCCATTAATATATCAAAAAGTCCTGTATAAATTTTATGATATTGTAATAATATTAAAATTTCGAAGAAAAATTTTCATTCGCGTTATAATATTCAGGTTTTATTAAAAGTGCTGGAATAATTCGTTGTTCGGGTTGTTACCCGGAGTCGAGTTATTTCTTTGTTCTACTGGAACTGCTATATTAGGTTCTTTACTCATATTACCGATGATATTGTTAATGTTTCCTATCCTCTCTCGGTCAACAACCTCTATAATACTCTCATCATTAAATGCGTCTCCTGTTTTGTATGTAATGATATATAGACGTTATTTATATTGCGTCCTTATTCTCGATATTATTACTATGTATATCGCTAGTATAATGTTCTTGCAGCGGGTTTGAATTTCATACGGTGTGCGTATGTTCTAACAAAAAAGATCATAATATTATGTGATACAATTTTTGTATTTTTTTTTCTGCACTTAACAAACAAAAAAAAAAGGAAATAAAAAATAAAAAATATTTTCATTTTATACATTTGAATAATGAACTGTAACTTTTTAACAAAAATAGTTAAAAAATTTCAAGAAAAAGACAGCAATTCATAAAAATGATTGGTCAAAAAGGTTAAATTTCTTAGGAATTATATCTTGAGTCTTTTTATTTTTTTCAATACTTCTACTCAACAGGGGAGGAAATGAACAAATAAAAATGTAAAATGAAACGTATATAAAGGCCATGGATAATTATCATCAAGATATTTGTTTTTCTTTCCTTTCCTTTCCTTTCTAAAAACACAAAGATCAACAAACAAGAACAAAATGTCCACTGATAAAATCACCTTTTTACTTAACTGGCAAGCTGCTGCATACCACATTCCAATTTATTTGGCTCAAACCAAGGGATACTTCAAAGAGCAAGGCTTAGATATTGCTATTTTGGAACCAAGCAATCCATCCGATGTAACTGAATTAATTGGGTCTGGTAAAGTCGACATGGGTTTGAAAGCTATGATTCACACTTTGGCCGCTAAAGCTAGAGGGTTCCCTGTTACTTCTGTTGCCTCTTTGTTAGACGAACCATTCACTGGGTTATTGTACTTGAAAGGCAGCGGTATCACTGAAGATTTCCAATCTTTGAAGGGTAAAAAGATTGGTTATGTTGGTGAATTTGGTAAGATCCAATTGGACGAATTGACCAAGCATTATGGTATGACACCAAACGACTACACTGCTGTTAGATGTGGTATGAATGTTGCCAAATATATCATCGAGGGCAAGATTCATGCTGGTATTGGTATTGAATGTATTCAACAAGTGGAATTGGAAGAATACTGCAAAAAGCATGGCAGACCAGTTACTGATGTTCAAATGTTGAGAATTGACAAGTTGGCTTGTTTGGGTTGTTGCTGTTTCTGTACTATTTTGTACATTTGTAATGATGAGTTTTTGGCCAAGAATGGAGACAAAGTTAGAAAGTTTTTGATTGCCATTAAAAAGGCCACTGACGATGTTTTGAACCACCCAGAACAATCTTGGGCTACATATACAGATTTGAAGCCACAATTGAATACTGATTTGGCTTACAAACAATACCAAAGATGTTTTGCTTACTTTTCCAGTTCTTTGTACAATGTGCATCGTGATTGGAAAAAAGTTACTGGGTACGGTAAGAGATTGGAGATTTTGCCATTGGATTACAAGTCCAATTACACCAATGAATATTTGTCATGGCCAGAACCCAACGAAGTGGAAGACCCATTAGAAGCCCAAAGATTGATGGGTATTCACCAAGAAAAATGCAGAGAAGAGGGGTCTTTCAAGAGATTAGTTGTTCCATTGAAACATTGAAATATAGATTTATATACTGGTATATATAATATTATGTACGTGTGTGTTAATGAACTGCCATTCTTAATAAGTATTGTGCAAGATTTTTAATGCGATGAAATGATTTCTAGTGTATTCTTTTTTGCACTTCAAATCACTTTTCTAAAAAAAATATTAAAAAAAAAAAGAAATTTGTTAGTCTTTTGTTTTTTATGATTAAATTAGATTTATTACCTCTTTTTTTTTTATAACCTCGTTTGTTATGAAAAAAATAATAGTATTAAAATGTGAATAACGTGAAAGAATCATATCTTTTTTTAACATACTTTTTAAAAGCAAAAGTACGAAATGTACGGATATGCGTTGTTCGGATAGCAACCGATATAGGGGTACTCGTCTTGTGTGTTTATTCTAAAATAAACGACGTACATGAACATTAAAAAGGGAGAGGTACAAGCTTATCGTTTAGAGTGTAAATCTACTACAAATCACATGGTGGCACGGCAACAAATCATATAAACTACCCCAACAGTTGTGAATTACTGAGATAATAAAACGGTATATATCTATATTATTAGTCAACAAGAACGTATCAAGTTGAAGATTTGTTTTATATCTTAAGACCATTCTTCGTAATTTAATTATATAAAAGGAGTAAGACCAAAAGATATCTACTCTGGATTATTGTTGATGAAATTTATCCTTTACTTTGAAACTTTAAACTTTTGTTAAAGAAAAAACTACATGGTTGTCACTATACTAACAGAACTATAAATTTTTTGTGTTCTAAAGCTGAAAATCTGAGCTCTGTTCTTCCACTAAATTCAGTTGATTTAATTACTTGTGCAGAAGCCATTCATTGGTTTGATACAGACAAGTTCTTCAAAGAAGCTTATAAAGTTTTGAAAACTAATGGTACGTTGGCCATTTGGGCTTATGCCGAACCAAGATTTCTTGATTATCCAAAGGCAAACGAAATTTATGAGAAATTTGTTTTTGACGATGATAGATACATGGGCCCATGCTGGCAACAGCCTGGCAAAACTCTGTTAAATTTTTTTGCAAAGATATTGGAGTTCCGACTAATATGTTTTCAGATAATAATTAGAGTTACTTATGTCCCAATGATACGAAACTGAAAGTTGAATGGGTGATATTTTATATTTTAGCTGGAAAATAAAAATATGTATATATAAATTGTCAAGTAAGAAAAAAAAAAAGAAATGAAATAAAGCTTTTTTTTATTTACTGTTTATCCGAGACTGATTTTAAATGGTTGTAGTTTTATTCCTTGTTTGTCCGAGATTGATTTTTCTTTTTTCTTTTTCCTTTTTCCTTTTTTCTTTTTTTCTTTTTTCTTTTTTCTTTTTTTTTTCTTTTTCTTTTTTTCTTGATTCTTTTTTTCTTGATTCTTTTTTTTCTTGATTCTTTTTTTCTTGATTCTTTTTTTTCTCAAAATAAAACAATTTTTTTATGTTGCAATTAAAAACCAACCAAAGTTTCTTATTGTTTTAATTACCTCATTTAAAACATTTACGAAAAAATATGCAACTCTTTGTTTTTTTTTTTCAGTTAATAACTTGATGATATGAAAATATGCATAAGAGTTGTAAAACAATTACAATATTTCTATTTCTAGTATCTTCGTAAACAGAATCTCAAAGTTTCATGTTTACGTAAAAAGATAGTACAATGTTTTGTATATTTGGAGCGATAAAACAGATACATAGTTTTAAACGTATGATTTTTTCTTTTCTTTTTTCAACTTAATTTATTAAGTAATTTTAGAAATCTTGTACTATTTTTGATATCTGAGGAGATTTTTAGGTTAAAGCAAAAAAATGTTTACAAATTCTTGTTTATATTGTCGAAAAAATCACAATTTTATCAACTGTTCATGTTAAGAAAAAAAAAACAAAAAAAAAAAAAAAAAAAAAAAAAAAAACAACCAAATTAATTGCTAATATTTTGCTATTAAGCCTTTTAATACTATAGTTTTACTATGATATTAAAAAAACTTCAAACATTAGCTAAAAATATTTACTCGGAACGTAATTACCTCAAACCTATTTTTCTCCGACATATCATCTCTATTGTTGCTTCTATTGTTTCTATTGTTATTATCTTTACAAAGCAGATGCCATGATTATTGTTAATGCATAGTGCATGAGTATTTAATTTACGAGAATTTTATTTAATAACAAAAGTTGACACACAAATATGTGTATATTTTTCCTTCTTAAAGTGGCACGGCACCTAAATTATACCTTAATTTATCTTATTCATTTCATTTGTTTTTTTTTTTTTTTAAAGTCATTTGATTTACGAATATGTATCTATGTGTATTTTTTTTAATGTGTTACGGCACCTAAATCATAATTTAATTTATCTCCTTCTATTGGGAAAAATCGGGGTCACCGATTAAACCCGCTTTATTATTCAAGTTACTAGACATCTTAATATCTAATAGTTACTCTTTTATAATAATTGTTCGCTTCCCTCTTTATATAATTCCTAACTATATAATTATATAAAGAAATAATTTTAATTAATATATTCTTAATTCTTAGTTTTGTGTCCTTTATATACCTTGATTTCCCTGTTTCAATCAAGGTACACCAGTTCGGGTATATCGTCATAAATAGGGGCTTGAGTGTGTAATATGACGTCATCAAATTATTACCGATATAATTTCGGGATTATTACCCCTAATTATTCGATAGTCCATATTAAACATTTATAATATTCCTTGCCGATAATCCATCGGGAAATAAACGGTTCAATTATTGGACAGACAATGTCAAATGTCCAACATCCCCCATATTGATGAAAATCAATACTCAAAATTTTTCATAAACAGTTTAATATTATCCTTATGTGGAGCAAATTTCGTTAACACATCAGCCGGATTTGACTTAGATTCAACAAATTTTAAATCAAATCCAATATTTCTCATTTGTTGTCTAGCTCTATATGCTCTGATTCCATGAAATTTATCTCGAAATTTAACAAAAGTATCAGCTTTACACAATTTTATTGCTGATTGATTGTCACAATACAATTCTTTAGTTATCTCAGAATAATATTCTTCTAGTAATGGGATCCAGTATTCAAACTTCAAGGATGCCTCGTTTACTACATATGTCTCGGCTTCAGTAGATGACATACACGGAATGCTTGTAGTACCTGTTTTGTATCCTACAAGAAGATTGTTCATGTATACCATGTAGCCGTACTGACTTTGAAACTTTTCACGATTACCATGTGAAGCATCTACTATAATCTTAAAATTTCCTTTAATTATATCATCATATCTCCAAATTAATTTGTGGTTTCTCGTCCCCCACAAATAATTAATTGTTTTGTGTAACAATTTCATAATTTCTTCTGTTGGATATAGCTGATAACTTGCTAGTACATTTACGACGAAGTTTATATCAGGTCTATATTTGCCAACAACATAATTAAGCAATCCTACAGCTTTTCTACATTTTTGTATTTTCTCAGCTAAGTCTACTGAGTCAATTTTCAATTTCTCTGGTAGCTTGAAGTCGTAAACTAGGGGTAAGCTTGTAACCTTATCACTCAGATTGAAACCTAACTTTGGGAGTTTTTCTTCCAAAGACTTCCCCATAGTCATTGACAAATGACTACCAACCTTATATTCTATTTCTAATCCAAGAATATCATAAATAGGTTCACCTCCATCATTGACTGTTTTAACCGTGTAGCGCGTATTCAACATAGCAACCAGTTCTTTAAAATCACATTCTTTGGAGGAGACAACCACCATGTCATCTACAAATAGGCCCAAAAGAATGGTGTGTTTGATACCTTCAACACCATCGTAATTCTTTTGATACAATGAAGGCCAAAATTCAATTTCTTGAAAACCTATCTGGATTAGAAAACTACTGATCTCTTGGTTCCAGAGATATCCACTTTGGCGTAGGCCATATAGACTCTTTCTTAATTTGAACAACATGTTCTTATATCCATAGACCTTAGGTGCCTTAACATACAATTCAGTGTTTATTGGAGCATTCAAGTATGCGCCTTGAATATCCAATTGACCCAAATGCCAACTATTTGTCAAAACCATGTTAAGTAAAAACATCAATCCATCCTGAGCTAAGTTTGATGAGCTCAGAGAATCTTCGTATGTGGTTGCATCCTGGACATCTCCGCGCGCACAAATACGACATTTATACTTTCCAGATCGCTTGACATTGAATAATATTAATAGTGGCACAATCTTTGATTGATCAACACTATCTACCGGAATGGGTTCCCCACTATCCCAAGTGTTAGATCCTTCTAATACTTCAATTTCTTTCTGCATTGCCATTAAATATTGATTCTTAATGTTAGGATCGCTAAGACGATAAACCTCGTGCAAATATAACGTCTCATTACGTATATGTTTGACATCAGCAGAGTTATTTCGTGCTGATTCCATCACTGCTAGAATCTTAGCTAACCTAATCTTTAATCTTTTTCTGGCTGTGACCATTGAGGGATCCTCTTGAATGGAGGCAAATATTTCCTCGGTGGTCATTTTTCTTTTCTTGTTGTTAGTCTGAACAACCCAATTGGTACTGTCAATAACACGAGGTGAATCTGATGATTCATTCTCAGAGTTAGAAGCAGAATCAGAATCAGAATCAGAATCGGATTTAGATTTAGAATCAGAATCAGATTTAGAATTAGAATCAGAATCAGATTCAGTGTTCGCATGTTCATTGACTTCATTGGATTTAATGTCGACATCATCGACTTCTTTTTCATTCTTATTAACGGTAGTCTGAGGTCTACCAACTGCAACATCAATACCATCACTTGGTACATATTCTTCAGTGTCAGTAACACTATCTGTTCTTACACTACTCTCAGTGTTTGCCTCATCAACATCAAGTGCCTCTTCAGAAGTAGTTTCTGTATCTCCATCATATTCATTCCCTTGATATTCCTCATGTGAATCTTCACGTGAGTAATCAGTAATAATAGGAATAATTTGTTCCGATGAATCCTGATCAGTGGCAGGTATTACTTCTGCACTTTCATTGTGACTTTCATTTGTTTGACTACTTAATGGTTCTACTCTATTAGAATCCAATGAATCGTCTTTGGAGATAAGTTCATCAATAAATTCGTCAATTACATTTTCTTGACATTCACCACTATTGAATGGACTTTTACATAGAGAAATACTAGAACTATCAACTATTCTCATTAAGGATGGCACCCATACTAAATATCCAAAGGATGATTCAGATGGTGCCAAAACATAAGCATCTAAACCTCTCTTCTCGATCTTGTCATGAGTAGGATGATGTAAGATTACATGACTCCCAAATGGCAAGATCTTTGCGACATTCAATTTTGGTATAGACATTAGTTCTCTTGGAGAACATCCTGTATCGTTGCTGGCTGCAATAATACCATTTCTCACATAACAACTAAATAATACCGCATAAAACCACAAATGTCTTGGTAAATTGGTATTCCCCATCAATGTTCGAGCATCATTTAATAATGTCAAATTGAGGCGTTCGGCCACACCATTACCTCTTGAGTCACCAGCTGTATTATTTAGTAATTTAATACCAAATTTTCTCAAATATGCCATAACCAATCTATTCTTGTATGCCAAACCGTTATCTGTTTGAATATACTTGATTGATTTACCAAGGTGCTTTTCAACATACGGAACAAAAACCTTCAACACCTTCAAAATTGCTTCTGCAGATTTACTCTTTAGTCCATACACAAACTTGAACTTTGATTTTTCATCTGTAAAGCTTATAAACGAATGATAGTACCCTTTCTTAATATTACTCACAGATCCAAATAGATCTGAATGGAAGTACTCACCGACTTCATAATATTGTTGGGCAATCGCTCTGCTACCAATAATATGGTTTTTATATCTGGATTTGCCTTGCATACACGTCACACAACCAAAACTATTGACATTCGACCAGTCAATATCATCGTAGTTAATACCTACCAAACAACCAGACTTGAAGCTTCTTTGTAGATCCTTAACATTTACGTGTCCTAACAAAACATGTATGTGATCCAGATTAAATTTTTCTTTAGACTTTGCTGTTCTCACCGATATGTTGTTCGGTGGAACAACCCAATTTCCAGGAAAGTAAATTGAATGTTCTCTTTCCTTCAAGTTTCCAACAAAACTATTATCCTTAGCATTCTTTATGGATAATTCTTGTTCATTTACAATCAGATTGCACTCCTTTAAGCTTGCCCTACTGATAACTGGATCCATAGATTCATTAGTTACTCCGACAGCTCTAAACTTAATCTCGTTACCATTGATATTCATGAACAAGTCGCCTACATATGGAGCATCAATAATGTTCTTATTGAAGTCCGTTAACGAAAAACGTGTGTTTTTATTTAAATTGTGCAACAAACTTTTATTCACAATAGAGAAATCAGCTCCCGTATCATACAAGATATTCGGAAATTTCTTAATTTCAACTCTCAAAACCTTCTTAGTGCAGATAGGCCTAAGACTAATTTCAGTGAGACCTTCCTCAGTCTCACCATCCTGATTATTAACATCAATACGACTAACTTTAGTCATATTCTCCTGATTGTTAACCAGCTTAACTTTACCTTTGGTAAGTGTCGAGGCATTAGATTTAGAACTATCCTTTTTCACAATAAGACTAGGACATTCATTTTTATAATGACCCTCCTTGTTACAACTGTAACACACTACCTTTGCTTTGGTACTGGATTCGGTCATGAATCCGTAATCATCATGTTTATGACTACGACCATAAGCCTTAACTTCATTATCAACTCTTGACCTTACTGACTTGGTCTTTTTGTACTGATCATACCGTTTGACAATGATATCCAATATGTCTTCTAATTTGACACTTTCTAATCCATTATACTGATAATCAATATAATCACTAATGTTAGCGTAGGCTCCTTTCAAAGATTTAATGAGACGGTATTTTATTTCATAGTCACTCATTGGTGCACTGGATGCTTTGGTTTTAGCAACTAATCTCAATAAACTTTTCTTGAAGATCTTAGCATTTTGTGAACCATCGTAGTGTAACTTTTTCCACTCACGACAAATACTGTCATAGCTATCTTCATCATCTTCATCAGAATCCTCATTCGCCAACTCAACTAACATATCATATGGTTGCGAATCCTTAAATTCACGGGGAAAATAAGCTTGCTTTTGGTAAAACAAGTTATTTATACATCTAATCACAGTTTTGCTAGGGCGAACGCCGTTTGGACCAACATCAAATATGTATTCAAGGCCACGGCTAGCAACTAGATCTAAAAATACTTTACAGAAACTTCTAAAATTGCTCCTCGGAACATTTCTTTCATTAATTGTGAAATAGGAAGTTAATAATAATCTCTTGATAGTCTTGTCATCTTTGACAACATTACTATCCTGGGCAAAATCACCATATTGGGAAAAATCGGGGTCACCGATTAAACCCGCTTTATTATTCAAGTTACTAGACATCTTAATATCTAATAGTTACTCTTTTATAATAATTGTTCGCTTCCCTCTTTATATAATTCCTAACTATATAATTATATAAAGAAATAATTTTAATTAATATATTCTTAATTCTTAGTTTTGTGTCCTTTATATACCTTGATTTCCCTGTTTCAATCAAGGTACACCAGTTCGGGTATATCGTCATAAATAGGGGCTTGAGTGTGTAATATGACGTCATCAAATTATTACCGATATAATTTCGGGATTATTACCCCTAATTATTCGATAGTCCATATTAAACATTTATAATATTCCTTGCCGATAATCCATCGGGAAATAAACGGTTCAATTATTGGACAGACAATGTCAAATGTCCAACACCTTCACTTCATTCAGGGTTTTCTACAGGTTTATTGTTAAAACTTTAAAATATTTCCCTTTTAAACCAAAATAGCCATGGAATATAATCAGCAAAAATACTTAAAACAAAGAATTATGGAGAATTAAGCTGCTATCTTTTTCTAAAGTCATGATTCTATCAAAACTTTGCATAAAAGACTAGCAAACTGTCAAAAATTAAAAAAAACAAACTATATATATTCTTATAAATCTATGCAGAAAATGTAATATAAACTACTACAAGTAAAAACTGAGTTCCTTCAAGCATTTAACAAATATATTTTTTATTTTTACATTGTAATATCTACGAATTCCTCATATGTTTATAATTTTGTTATTTATTTAAACAGCTTATTTTTTTGAACTACTATTTCCCCCCTCTCCTCAGTTCAACTTATTAGATCTTGTAAGTAAAAAACAAGTATGGGTGTTACAGTAACAATATATTCTCAATTAATTTTTGTGAGTTATTAAAACCTAGAGAACAATTATTTTGTCATCCGTAATCTTTTTTTTTTTTTAAAATCAAAATAACAAAACTAAAAATAAAAAAATAAACCAAATCTGATTTTAACTGATGAACAAAAACAAAAAAAAAATTATTCGTAAAACCTTTATTACCTAGGTAAACAAGGGAAAAGTATTTAAGTAATTTATTTTCTATTTTTATCTCTATGTTTCTTCCGGAATACTAAATGATACACAAATCACGAATTATATCTTATTATCTTTTGGTATTTAACATAATTATATAATTAAAACTGATCTTTAGTATAAATACATGCTTTGGGTGCTGAAATATTGAAATAAATTAAAGAGGGTTTTTGAAAACCCATATATGTAAAAATAAAATAGTTGAAAAATGAAAATGAATTTTTCCTCAACAAAAGAATTCTCACGGGCTGACGTCTGCAATTTTATAGCTATCTTGTCGCAAATTATTAGCCACTCCATAGAGTTTAGACCCGAGTTTATTAGGAAAAATGAAAAATCCGAGCAACGGAAAAAACAGTATATTTTACCTGTGCTGATATCAGACCCTTTGAAATTATCTGGTGGTTGTTTGCCTAAATTTGTCATTGACCTATACAAAGAGAATATATGCAAGTTAAATGCCAAAAACATTTATGAACAAGACTACCATCTGTTAAATGAATACCATTCTAAAAAAATATATATGAACAGACAGTTGTCTGTTTCAGAATACGATAAATTACATAAAGTGGTGATAGCATGCTTCTACACACTTTACAGATGTGTTTTAGATTATAATGAAATGGAAGGATGTAGCGAAAAAAGGTATATCAAGATTAACAAATATATTGATGCTGCACCCTATGATACCAACTTTCTTAATACCTCCCCTCAAACTATCTTTAAATCCAAAAATGGGTTCCAGAATGACACTTTGAACAATAAATTCCAAGAACAGTTATTCTTGACCGAAAATAGGTTTTCTCGTATATTTAAATCATTTGTTGGTGTGACTTTTAAAGAATACGAAAACTTTTGTTTTCAAACACTAAAAGAAAACCATGCGGTTTTAAAGCCTTATATTGATGTTATATCTGAGCTTAACTGTATATCTGATCATAATATTTGGAAAGAGCTAGCAGATGAACTTTTAGATAGTAATAATTTTAAAAACAACAATGACACCAGCGATTATTCTAATGTAACTCATGGTGTGAATGCTGTTATTAATATTGATGATAATATTTGTCCAATAAATCAGGGTGTTTTAAATATAACAGAATTCACCACTAGTAACGTGAGAACAGGTGATAATTGTAACATTTTATTACCGCAAACTTTCTCATTACAAAATTACACTAGTTTTAGTGATAACAAAAGTAGGAAAAATACAAAAATAAGAAAGAAACTACTATTAAAAAAAATACCAAAGCTACAGCCAGAGTTTTTAATAGAATATAAGTATCATCTGGCGTGGCCAAATATTAATAGCAAAATAGAAAAATTAAAAGCTGCTGACTCAGAACACCATGAATCTAAATTTAAAACGCACTCATATGGGCCAAAGGTTTATATAGATTTGACAGGTAGTGATACCTTCGGCAGAAGGGATATTAATACAAACAATAAAGTTCAAAACACAGCACCATATAAAACTACATACTTAAGCGTAAATGATGTCATTAGTAATAAATTTCGAGAATCCTCAAGACATGTGGCAAATATTACAGAAAATTTAGTCGCTACTAACTCTATAAATCATGGGGAATGGATTTCGGAGAGTAATATTAGTGTAAAAAATGGGACGAGTGATGATAAAATAAATAATGAGGCGAGTGATGATAAAATAAATAATGGGGCGAGTGATGATAAAATAAATAATAGGGCTTATTATAATTATAATAGAGATTCTTCAGACTTTTTCCCAGTCTCAAATGTTAAAAATACGCACGAATACGCCCCTTATACTTATTGCAATAGTGTTAACTACCACCAACAGCAACTAAATGATTTAGATTTCCAAGCATCCTACAAATCCTTTTGCCTAGGTTGCAAAGGAGCAAAAGTATACCACGAAAATTATGAAAAGGATGATAATAACTATAGAGCGATTGCTACAGAAAATCCTAACAATCACGGTTTGGAAAATACAACAATAGTTTCGCCAAATTTGGTATCTCGTGGCAAATATGTTTCGAATTATTTTGTAAGCAAAACTACATCTGATGTAATTAGAGAAATGCTGTCTAACAAGGAAAAGCAATAATAATGATATGACTAACCAGGTTTATACACAGTATACTAAAAGTAATAACACATAGATTTTTATTTTAAGTAAAGTTTTGGTATGACGAGTTTTCTGAAAACAAACTTTTTATCCGTATAATAACTTGAAATTCTTTAAAATATCTATTTTTTGCCAGGTTACTTTTTTTTAAATATTTTATCATAGTTGGGTGAAATTATTGTGTAACAGTACATGAAAGTAAGTAGTGATGGAAATTGTTCATTATCAATACATATAGGCTTATCCATAGTTATTTTTTTAAAAAAAAAAAAATTGAAAATGAAGTAAATATGTATATGTATAATGGTTTAAAAATATTTGATAAATTTGTTATTAAAATTTTTACTCTATCGTGAGCTAGCTATTATTATCTTCATATATTGCCGAACTTGATTTAACAAACTTTTAAACATCTTAATTCTTGCAACTCTTAAAATATTTCTGTTAATGAGTGTATCTATTTTTACTCGAACTAAAATTCTATCTGAAAAATGCATTACATAAAACAAAAAAAAAAAAAAAAAAATTATTTAAAAACAAAAAGCACGTGACTTAGAACGTTTTTGTTCGTTTATCACGTGATTTAGATTACGTAAAGAATGAATATTACGCAGGTTTATTTAATATTGAAACCAAATTTTCAAAATGGGGGAGCGAAGGTGATTTATGTTGCGGAAAAAAGAAAAATTTTAGGTTAAATATATAAAATGTTATTAAATTTTATAATTTTGTATTACAATATAATAAAGATATTGGCTAAGAAACACGGATAAGCAACATTAGCATGTGATTATACAATCGATCAAAAGAGTGCACTATACCTTCAATAATAATAACATTTCCGACCCCATTTGATCTGAATAATTGCTTTCTTGTTATTGCTGTTCCATACATCTGTAACAGCTATGTATCATAAAGAAAGCATGAATAGCGGCAAACTAATCTTTTTTTGTGGAATGCTAAAGGCTTATCTTTTGAATACTTTTTTATTTTTTCAATAATCAAAATCTTTTATTATCATTCGAAATACTTTAATATTTTACTCTTAGCGATGGTATTATCAGACTGTATTGAATTTCCAACAGGGGACAAATATGATCCTTTGTTTCACACACATATACACGTTCCTTTCGTCCGATTAGCCTGTATTTGTTGGAGTAATGCTATACTGCCTATTTCCTTAATGAGGGTTATGTTTCGTAAGAGATTATCGCATATTTGGTGGTTGAAAATGTGATCATACCCTTTTTCTTTGAAGTTTTTTTTTCCCATCTTTTTCCTTCATGGACTTAATGTTGTTTAGTATATCCTGTTATACAACTATATATTTATCATCGTAATGATTTGTATTTGTTTGTATAATGTTAGTTCTGTTGCTGCACCTATGTGTTATTCGCCACCGTCCTGAATTATATGTGAGGGGCGTTCGTTGCAACAGAATTGGTGATTCACATCACGTGCACCATTAACAACAACAACAACAACAAAGAAGAGAAAAATTTTTTATCAACTTTTGTGAAAATAAATTTCGTACATAGTAACAACAATACCAAACTTTTTCATACCCATTTTATCCGAACCATCCCCTCCTCCCCCTCCCCCCTCTAATATTGCTCAGCCACAATTTTTTTTTTATTTTTTGTGTTAAAACATTACATCACTAAAAAAAAAATTTTTTTTATTGATTGTGAAACATTGTTAAAAACGTAAGAAGCACAATAAAGCTCAATTACTTTTTTTTTTTTTTTTTTTTTTTTTGGTTGTGAAACATTGTTAAAAACATAAGAAGCACAATAACTTTTTTTTAACACTTTCTTGAGAAAGTTGGTCAATTTATTTTTTAGCAAAGAAGAATATCAGCTGTATGTTTTATCGAATTCCTAAATATCCAAAGAACAATATAATGTAAGGGCTATTATCTATAAATGTTTCAAACAGTCATTTACGATACTAACCTTATAAACTGTAAGTTGATTTTTTTTAGTTTTTTTTAGTTTATTTTATCCGTAATTTACTGGAAAAACTTTTTTAAAATTAACCAACTTTTTTTATGGTAACAAACGATACATCCGACCTCCGTTTATAAATTAAACATTAAACCGAAAAACTTCTGAGAGTGAAAAAAATAAATGAAAAAAATAAACTATAAATAGAAGTTTTACAATTACGTTCAAAGCTATTAAAAAGTAAACAAGCTAAAAGCAAAAAAGCGAACAATTTTTTTAACCAACTTTTTGATTACTACAAAGATTTTTTCTTTTAATATGATGATTAAAACAATAAAAATGTTTTTGGAAAAAAAAAAAGTTGGTTAAGAAAATGAGATGCTATACCCACTTACATTTTAATATCGTTAGAAAAATCATTTATTATAAAAATACAACGAACAGTTTATATGCATAATAGCAAACGATTAAACAAAGCAGAAGAAAAAGTGATAATTGTAATGTAAATAGAGCTCATTTTTTTACTAACTGCAGATTTTTTATGGCGATATAATTATACAAAAGTATTCTGGATAAAAAAAACAAATCATATTTTTAATGATGGAAACAAAGGTATGAAGCAATGAAAACTCTGTAAGATAATAAAATACTTTAAAGTTTACACATTTTCTGCACAAACAAAAGATTTACCTATTTTTTTTCACAGGAAAAACATTATAATAGTTTTCATTAAAGAGCTTATTAGAAGTAAATATTTTTTTCAACCATTCACAAATAAATATACTAGATATTACTACTGAAACATGTTATGTGTTGATTTTACTATTTTTACAACTATCATAGTAATTATATTGTTTTGGGTTTACTTTAACAATAAAAGATTCGGAAATATTTTTGGTTCAAAAACAATTAATGATTAATGCAGATTCTAGCAACTGAAACATATTTACGAAAAAGAAATAACTTTAAATCAATGATTAATAAGTGATTTTTTCATATTACCGCTTTTTTTTTTTTTTTTTTTTTTTTTTTTGGATACAAGGACTAGAGTGCTGAATGATTATCAATTTTTTTACGTAAACTAAATCCATTATTAGGACAAAGGTGTCTACATGGGTTAAACATACATATAGATCCAGATAGAGTTACGTAATAAATAAAAAGAAAAGAAAAGAAACCATATAGCATAAACAATGAATTTATCGTATTGTTTTTTTTTTTTTTTGGAAACATAGAAGGGGGAAAAAAAAATTGGAAGCACCCAGCTGGGTTTTATTAATGATAAGGATGATATATAAAGTACATGGATAAACATGCTTATTTCTTATGGGAGATAAATTAGTATTGATTTGTTTAGAAAAAGCTTTATTATTTTAAAAAATACTAAATATTAGAAAGTTAAGAAAAAAATAAAAACTATCAAACATAGCAACAATGCTCGAAAGAAAACAGAGAAGTTCTTCTCTAAGTTGGCTTTTGGCTGGTTTATTATTTAATTTTTTTATTAAACACGCATATGCTACAGGTGTGATAGCTCAATATGCTAGTGGGTGTATACCATCCACCCTTGATAAGGCTGGCGAAAACATGGGTTTTCATGTTCAATTCTATCATTATAATTATTTGACGTATAACCCCAAAATTAATACAGGTACCGCCGATTGGGATACCTATGTGAGTTCTGAATATATCAATGGTGGTTTTGTTGATTATGGTATGTTTGGTGAAACTTATGGCGCTACCAATTTGACATACGAATTTGTCCCTGATAACACTAATGTCGCTCTTCAATTAGGAACTTTACCACCTGGGTTTGATTATTCAACACCGTTTTATCTTACAAATTGGACTTTCCTTGCTACTGGTTACTTTGTTCCACCAACCACAGGTGTTTATACTATATATTTGGACTATATTGATGATTTAGGTGTCGTTTCCTTCGGTGCCGATGCAGCATTTAGATGTTGTTTACAGAATTCTACCTCCATTACTCCAAGATCTTACCAAATTGATTCCTTGTGGTCCTCCAGTGGTCCTACAGGTGTTAACCAAGTTTCTGTTGCTCTATATGCTGGTGTTTACTATCCTTTAAGAGTATTTTACGTTAATCGTCAAAATATCGGTGGGATAAATTTCGGTTACACAGATCCAGATGGTGTATATCATAACGATTGGTCTGAGGTTGTCTACAATTTTGAAGACGCCTCTGAAACATGTGATGCTCCAAGTGCAAATACAACAACTTACAAACCATGGACTGGTACCTATACATCTACTATTGCTACTAGTGTTCTTACTACGACTGGATCAGATGGTATTCCAACTACCTCCACTATTTACACAGTTGAAACTCCAGATATGAGAGCTACCACTACCACCTACACACCATGGACTGGTACATTCACTTCTACCATTGGTACTAGTGTTATTACCAGTATTGGATCAGATGGTAAACCAACTATATCTACCGTTTACACTGTTGAAACTCCAGAAGCTGATGCTGTTACTACCACCTACACACCATGGACTGGTGCATTCACTTCTACCATTGGTACTAGTGTTACTACCAGTATTGGATCAGATGGTATTCCAACTACCTCAACTATCTATACAGTTGAAACTCCAGAACACGATGCTGTTACTACCACCTACACACCATGGACTGGTGCATTCACTTCTACCATTGGTACTAGTGTTACTACCAGTATTGGATCAGATGGTATTCCAACTACCTCAACTATCTATACAGTTGAAACTCCAGAACACGATGCTGTTACTACCACCTACACACCATGGACTGGTGCATTCACTTCTACCATTGGTACTAGTGTAACTACCAGTATTGGTTCAGATGGTATTCCAACTACCTCCACCATCTATACTGTTGAAACTCCAGAAGTTGATGCTGTTACTACCACCTACACACCATGGACTGGTGCATTCACTTCTACCATTGGTACTAGTGTTACTACCAGTATTGGATCAGACGGTATTCCAACTACATCTACCGTTTATACAGTTGAAACTCCAGAACACGATGCTGTTACTACCACCTACACACCATGGACTGGTACATTCACTTCTACCATTGGTACTAGTGTTATTACCAGTATTGGATCAGATGGTAAACCAACTATATCTACCGTTTACACTGTTGAAACTCCAGAAGCTGATGCTGTTACTACCACCTACACACCATGGACTGGTGCATTCACTTCTACCATTGGTACTAGTGTTACTACCAGTATTGGCTCAGATGGTATTCCAACTACCTCAACTATCTATACAGTTGAAACTCCAGAACACGATGCTGTTACTACCACCTACACACCATGGACTGGTGCATTCACTTCTACCATTGGTACTAGTGTTACTACCAGTATTGGATCAGATGGTATTCCAACTACCTCAACTATCTATACAGTTGAAACTCCAGAACACGATGCTGTTACTACCACCTACACACCATGGACTGGTGCATTCACTTCTACCATTGGTACTAGTGTAACTACCAGTATTGGTTCAGATGGTATTCCAACTACCTCCACCATCTATACTGTTGAAACTCCAGAAGTTGATGCTGTTACTACCACCTACACACCATGGACTGGTGCATTCACTTCTACCATTGGTACTAGTGTTACTACCAGTATTGGATCAGATGGTATTCCAACTACCTCAACTATCTACACTGTTGAAACTCCAGAAGTTGATGCTGTTACCACCACTTACACACCATGGACTGGTACATTCACTTCTACCATTGGTACTAGTGTAACTACCAGTATTGGCTCAGACGGTATTCCAACTACATCTACCATCTATACTGTTGAAACTCCAGAAGTTGATGCTGTTACTACCACTTACACACCATGGACTGGTACCTTCACTTCCACCATTGGTACTAGTGTCACTACCAGTATTGGCTCAGATGGTATTCCAACTACCTCAACTATCTATACAGTTGAAACTCCAGAACACGATGCTGTTACTACCACCTACACACCATGGACTGGTGCATTCACTTCTACCATTGGTACTAGTGTAACTACCAGTATTGGTTCAGATGGTATTCCAACTACCTCCACCATCTATACTGTTGAAACTCCAGAAGTTGATGCTGTTACTACCACCTACACACCATGGACTGGTACCTTCACTTCCACCATTGGTACTAGTGTCACTACCAGTATTGGCTCAGATGGTATTCCAACTACATCTACCATCTATACTGTTGAAACTCCAGAAGTTGATGCTGTTACTACCACCTACACACCATGGACTGGTACCTTCACTTCCACCATTGGTACTAGTGTCACTACCAGTATTGGCTCAGATGGTATTCCAACTACATCTACCATCTATACTGTTGAAACTCCAGAAGTTGATGCTGTTACCACCACTTACACACCATGGACTGGTACATTCACTTCTACCATTGGTACTAGTGTAACTACCAGTATTGGCTCAGACGGTATTCCAACTACATCTACCATCTATACTGTTGAAACTCCAGAAGTTGATGCTGTTACTACCACTTACACACCATGGACTGGTACATTCACTTCTACCATTGGTACTAGTGTTACTACCAGTATTGGATCAGATGGTATTCCAACCACCTCAACTATTTACACCGTTGAAACTCCAGATGTTGATGCTGTTACCACCACTTACACACCATGGACTGGTACATTCACTTCTACCATTGGTACTAGTGTAACTACCAGTATTGGCTCAGACGGTATTCCAACTACATCTACCATCTATACTGTTGAAACTCCAGAAGTTGATGCTGTTACTACCACTTACACACCATGGACTGGTACATTCACTTCTACCATTGGTACTAGTGTAACTACCAGTATTGGCTCAGACGGTATTCCAACCACCTCAACTATTTACACCGTTGAAACTCCAGATGTTGATGCTGTTACCACCACTTACACACCATGGACTGGTACCTTCACTTCCACCATTGGTACTAGTGTCACTACCAGTATTGGCTCAGATGGTATTCCAACCACCTCAACTATTTACACCGTTGAAACTCCAGATGTTGATGCTGTTACTACCACTTACACACCATGGACTGGTACATTCACTTCTACCATTGGTACTAGTGTAACTACCAGTATTGGCTCAGACGGTATTCCAACCACCTCAACTATTTACACCGTTGAAACTCCAGATGTTGATGCTGTTACCACCACTTACACACCATGGACTGGTACCTTCACTTCCACCATTGGTACTAGTGTAACTACCAGTATTGGCTCAGACGGTATTCCAACTACATCTACCATCTATACTGTTGAAACTCCAGAAGTTGATGCTGTTACTACCACCTACACACCATGGACTGGTACCTTCACTTCCACCATTGGTACTAGTGTCACTACCAGTATTGGCTCAGATGGTATTCCAACCACCTCAACTATTTACACCGTTGAAACTCCAGATGTTGATGCTGTTACTACCACTTACACACCATGGACTGGTACATTCACTTCTACCATTGGTACTAGTGTAACTACCAGTATTGGCTCAGACGGTATTCCAACCACCTCAACTATTTACACCGTTGAAACTCCAGATGTTGATGCTGTTACCACCACTTACACACCATGGACTGGTACCTTCACTTCCACCATTGGTACTAGTGTCACTACCAGTATTGGCTCAGATGGTATTCCAACTACATCTACCATCTATACTGTTGAAACTCCAGAAGTTGATGCTGTTACTACCACCTACACACCATGGACTGGTACATTCACTTCTACCATTGGTACTAGTGTCACTACCAGTATTGGCTCAGATGGTATTCCAACTACATCTACCATCTATACTGTTGAAACTCCAGAAGTTGATGCTGTTACTACCACCTACACACCATGGACTGGTACCTTCACTTCCACCATTGGTACTAGTGTCACTACCAGTATTGGCTCAGATGGTATTCCAACTACATCTACCATCTACACAGTTGAAACCCCAACCAACAACGGTGTTACCACCACATACACACCATGGACTGGATCTGTTACATCTACTATTGGTACTAGCGTTATCACTAATACTGGTACTGATGGTATTCCAACTACGTCTACCATCTACACTGTTGAAACACCAGCTAACCATGGTGCTTCAACTACTAATGTTCCATGGACTGGATCCGTTACTACTACTGTTGGTACTTCGATTTTCACTACTACTGGTACTGATGGTAAACCAACTACATCTACCATTTACACAGTTGAAACTCCAGAAAATCATGGCATTAGTACTATATTTACCTCTTGGGGTGGTGCTTACACTTCAACTTATTCCATTAACATTTTCACTGTTACTGGCTCTAATGGATTGTCTACCACTTCCACTATTATTTACGTTGAAACACCAGGATTTGGTTATTTTAACACTACCAGCTCTAAATCATCTCCATTGACTACTATTCCAGGTACTACCTCTACTTCTGAAACTGTTTCTCCAGTTAATCCAACTACTGAGACATCTGGATTGCCTTCTAGTGTCACAAGAACTACTGTGATTGTTACATCTGGCAGAACTATAACCTCGACTATTGTCACATGCGATGCTACTACCACCATTGTTCCAAACAACAACAACAACAATAATGGTGGTTCTAACAATTCCGGTTCCGAAGTTTATTCTGTTAGTTCTGAGACTTCCAATACACCAGTTACTGTTACTAAGACTAGTGTATTCACTACATCTGGTAGTACCATTACTGCTACTATCACCTCCACTATTGTTCCAAATAACAACAACAACAACGGTGGATCTGGTAGTTCTGAAACTGGTAATACACCAGTCACTGTTACTAAGACTAGTGTATTCACTACATCTGGTAGTACCATCACTGCTACTATCACATCCACTATTGTTCCAAACAACAACAACAACGGTGGATCTGGTAATTCCGAAACTGCTAATACACCAGTTACTGTTACTAAGACTAGTGTGTTTACCACATCTGGTAGCACCATTACTGCTACTATCACTTCTACTATTGTTCCAAACAACAACAACAACAACGGTGGATCTGGTAATTCCGAAACTGCTAATACACCAGTTACTGTTACTAAGACTAGTGTATTCACTACATCTGGTAGTACCATTACTGCTACTATCACCTCTACTATTGTTCCAAACAACAACAACAACAACGGTGGATCTGGTAGTTCCGAAACTGCTAATACACCAGTTACTGTTACTAAGACTAGTGTGTACACTACATCAGGTAGTACCATCACATCTGTTATTACATCTACTATTGTTCCAAACAATAATAATGAAAACGGATCAGGTTCTCCAGGCAATGCTAGTGAATATGTTGAGACTATTTCATCTGGTTCTGTTCACACCACTGTTACCAAGAGTGGCAGTGGCAACTCTGGTAATTCCAACAATGTTGTTACTAAGACCACATCTGGTGGAAAAGTCATTACTACTACTATTCAATCAGAAACTGTTTCTAGTACAGCTGGTATTGAAGTGCAAAGTATTCAATCTCAACCAGCATCTAGTGGATTAATTTCTATTTACCAAGCTGGTGCTGTTTCAAACAGAATATCCACTTTCAAGATGTTCTTCACCCTATTTGTCTTATTTTTCAACTTCTAAGCTTTATGCTTATTTTTTTTGTCAATATGATTTTACTCCTTTTTGATCAATTTTTTTTAAATTTTTTAAGTTCATCAATTTTTTTTTGTTTTCATCACAATCATTTAATTTTTATATGTATTTTCCTTAAGTTTGTTATAGTTCGTTTTTTTTACATATATATTAATATAAATTAACTTTTATAAACAGTTATTTTTAACAAGATATTTTTTTTTGATAATATGGGAATACTTTTTTCTTGTTTCTCATACTAATTTTCTATTTTGATTTTTCTTCCACTGATGGTTTTAAAAGTTTAATAATAATAATAACAGTAAAAAGAAGTGTCTTAAACTATGAAGAATAAGATAGATCTATTCTTTTGGAAGTAAATACTCGATCAATGGGATAATTTATGTTGTGTATTTTAAACCAATAATTCCAAACTTATAAGTCTGCTTAGATTCTATAAAATCGATGTTTATTTGTAACATGATTGGTGATAAAGTTTCCCTTCATATATATATTATTCTTTAGTTAACAGGCTCTATGTTTTTTATTATTCCATAAGTCAAGTGTTTGTTAATAATTAGTTCATATAAGTGCTTGCTTTATCACAATGTATAATTATAATGATATAGTGAAAGACGAGTTTGAATATCCCGCAAGATGCATTCCTTGTCAACAGAGTACTTGTTATATTTCATCAACTTTAGCGTATATTAAAGGAAAAAACATACAAATCGAGATCTTGTAATATAGATAGAAATTTGAAAACAATATTGAATAGTATTAATTGTAGTTTATGGTATTTAATTCATTGTGTATGTCTAATTGAGATGTTGTGATTCATTCATTTTGAGTTTGCTGCTATTTAGTGTTAATTAACAAAAATAAACTTCATTCTTTACATATAATGAATTGTAACATAATCCATAAAACAAAACAAACTTGTTATTGGAAACTAGTCTTAAGTTTATTCACTAGGTTTTATCACATCTATTATCCTTGTTGCAATATGTAATATTAAACTACTTAGTTTTTAGTTCTCTTTGCTTCATATGTTATCTGAATGCTTGAAATTATTTATGGTCTTGATAGTTACAATGACATAGTTTCTTTGGTAAATTTATAAAATATATTGGGTGAAAACTTGGTGCATTTCTAACTCTCCATAACTCTTGAAATAACTGGTGTTCAAATGCAATTTCACTTTCTATATTTTATGTTAGATAACATTTATTAAAGTTTTATTGATAAAATAACATTGTGAATTTAGATGATATTTTTGAGCGAACGAAAAAAAAAAAATTATTTCTTTGGCTGCAAAAAAAAAAAAAAAAAAGATTTGTTTCGTAAAAAATGCTAAATATTTTCAAGCTGTGAATTACCAACAAAGTTAAAAAAAAACAGTTTGTTGATTATCAGAAATAACAAAACAAAACAAAACAAGTATTTTACACAATTTACAACAACTTACAAGAAATTAGAAAAGTTTTTGATCAAAAAACAGATATTCAGGTAGTATTTAAAAAAACTATCAAAATACGAAATCATATCTACATTTTCAAAGAATGTTTCAACTAGATATATACTGATTGGAGTGAAGAAAAACAACACTATAAAGGGGCTGTTTATTATTATTTTGTTATTCTAGTGGATAACCATTGCGTGTTTGTTGGAATCATAATGACTGTACTGGAGTGAAGGACCATATTGTTAATAATAAGCACACATCAATATTTACATGTCATCCAAAATATAAGTGGTGTATAACTGATTAAGCATGATAAAAGTTTAAAAACAAAAGATACACTGAAAACACAAAAAGTGCCTATTTATTAAAGTATCAATTCACAAATCAATCAAATAACAAATAAGGTTATACTGTGCGATCTGACACCTGAATACTTTTATTATATTTAATTTTTCATTCTAATACTGCGGATCTGTATAGCATTGGTATTACCACTTATAACTTTGTTTCTAATTACTATTTTAAAAAAGTGGGTTAGTAATAAGGCTTTTCTTTTTATTCTAATATCCTACTAGATCTAGAACTGACAACACACATACTCGGTTTATATCTACTGAGTGTATACCAAACATTACTGTACCTAGAAATATTCAAAGATTCAGTGATATTTATGAAGACCAGCTATTGCATACATAAAATCTAAATGTGCATGTCAATTTATATATTCTATTCATCAAAAAAAGGTTTATTACAAAATGACATTATATGATTAGTGTGGAATTTGACATTCTGATTTAGGTTGAAATGGACTTTTTTTTTTTTCCTCCCTAATTACAGGAGTAACACAAGTATTATTATGGAATATTGTATCAATATATTGGGAAATATGTTTACCTGGACAAGTGAGTAAGTAACAAGTTTATTTGTGATTTATTGTGTGACTAACATGAGTTGGTAAGAAATGACTTACTATTAGAAAGAGAAGGATATTTATTTTGACTAAAATCAAGGGCATTGCAAATAATATAATGAAACATATATTTTGTTACACTTTTAGGCACTTCACAGTACTGAATCTTAATTAATAATTACAGTCTATTTTGTTTTATATGTTACCAATTCAATCATTTGAAATTAATAAGATCATCCAATTGTGGAAACGCAGTAGTGATCTTGTTACATAGCAGTTGTTGAAAAACTTATACAAAACTGGGATGTGTATTTGTGATACCAATTTCCTTCATTTTCTTTTTTCACCACGTACATTATTTTGTGAATAATATTTACAGGAAAATAAAAGAAGATTGTATTTGGAGCACGATTATTATTGCTATTGATCAATATTCTAAATGTATTTTTGTGGAATAGCAGCAATCAATCCAAATCAGCAAAACACTTGACTACCATGTAATTCTAGTTTTTAATGACATTTTGAACTGAGATCAAGTTAGATGATTTTTGTAAACAGATCAAGTGTAGTAACATTTTATATTTGTTGGTAAAACAGGAACCTTGACGTATCTTTTTAGTATTTCCTGTAATTTTTACACACACATGCTTTATAAGCTAGACAGGATTATTGTCAAAATTTTTAAATTGTTAGTGGAGATAACAATACTGATTTAGAGATTGTTTTTGAGAACTTATCACATGAAAAGAGACAGAGAGTTTTGTTTCATATCTCTTTACGAAACACATCATCATTAATACAAGTACAAATCAGAAATAATAGATCATTTAACTCCCATAGCTTTTGGCCAATCACAACATTCACATTTCTGTGTTTCAAACTGTAAGATATTTTATCACTTATCATAACATCAAAACATCTGAAATAAGGAAACAACAAAAGAAAGATGTGCTATATAGAATAGTTTGTGAACAATTGCCTTGATACGAGGAGACATAAGTTACCACTTATTTGTTGATGCTATAAGAATAATCTCTTTTGTGATGGTTTGAACAGACAAGTAAAAAATAAAACTTTAGGTGAAATAAGATCTAACAAAGTGTGGGTCAATAATGTGTAATGTACAATCTATTTTACGCTCTTGGATAACAAATTCTTGGGTGAAATGTAAATCTTGCTTGGTAACATTTTTACCAACTTGAAAACTATCCGAACCTGTAGAGTAAATAATTGAGATTGGGGCATATTAGTGATCCAAAAACAATATAGTAATATGGCAATATTTATATGATTGTTCAGTGGACTAATAAAAGACTTTGAGACAATGTATTAAAAAAAAAAAGCTCCATATTCCGTAAAAAAAAACAACATATTTTGTAATAATATGCACAACACTTAAGTGCATAGCCCAGTTTATTTGATATTTCGGTAGAACACTTTTCAGACTGTTCAAATGCAGTTAATTTTATTATTTTGAGCACAATTACTGTTATGCCAAAGCCATGGACAAATAACTTTTTTCCCCCTAAAGAGACTTGGATATATAACACAAACCTAGATACAAGTATAGTATTACTCCTGTAGCATGAGTAATATAATTTTCTTTGTATTAATCTAAACACAAGCTAGAAACGTAAATTCCATTAAAAAACTTGTGAAAATTTCCATTGGTTAACTGCTTGTATTATCAATTTATATTTCTACATTCTGATGCTGGAAGTAAATTTGGTGTGTGATATTGAGGATTGAAATGGATTTAATATGCATACGCTCACAAAATACAGAACACTCAGATCAACTATATGTTCACAAAATTGGCAGACCGCCATAAATTTCCATCAAAGAATTTGGAATTTGTTGCACAGGCACTTTGTATATTTTTTTTTTTTGTATAGGTTATTCGATATAAAAAGTATGTGTGTATGAATTAAAGTAATTGTGTAAAGGGTTGTTTTTTTTTTTTTTTTCTGTTCAAATGATTGATACTGTTTCTTTTTTTGTAGTAGTAGTTGTAGTAGCAACTCGAAATGGAAGATGCGTTTATGCAACCAAAAAAAAAAAAAAAAAAAAAGTGGTTACGTTGTCAATCACGTGCTATTGATAAAAATAAAAAAAAAGGAGTAAATTGTTTATCGATAAGGTTGTATAGACATAGCAAAGTGTATATAGATTTGTGTTATTCTGGTTAAATATTAAATTGGAATAGTAATTTAGATAGACAGGACATACAGAATATAGGATTGCACAAAAGTTAAAAGTTGTTTCGCAGTGTTATTGTAGTTTATCTTGGTTGTTGAAAGTGGGGATGGAAAAGATTGAATGAAAGATTAGATTTTTTTTTTTAATTTTTTTTTGAGATAAGATAAGGATGAAACTCGGGTTAAGCTTTGAATGGCAGTGATGGCATATCGGGATATATGCTATTTTCGGACTGCATGATTTTACTTTTTCTGTCGTTTTTTTTAGGCTCTAATTTGTGGGTTATTTTTTGGACCCTTTTTTAGGGCCCTATATTTAACCCTAATTTCTCGACACTATTTTTTTGATCCTATATCTTAGTCTCTAATTGTTTGACTCTGTTTTTTTCAACTTTAAATTTTTAGGGCTTTATTTTTTTCAATAACAAATCGTATAAAATGAGTAAATTTGTTTATTTATTTTCTGCTATAAGATTTTAACATTGTGCTTGTATAAATCAAACCAGTACAAAATAATAATCATCATATTTATAAAAAGTCAACTTTATTTTTTTTTAATATCATATAGATACTTAATAGTGTTTTCTTATATCATTTATAACTATGCAAAATTATATAAGATGTATTTTATTTCTTATATTTTCAATCTTCATTTTTTTGTCCTTTTTATATCTTGATTTCTTTGCTTCAATCAAACAATATCAGTTTCTGAATTGTCGCTAAATGATTTCAAGTTAACAACTTTTAGCGATACTTAACTACCGATGATTCCTTATCAGATTCTTATCTTGACAAGCTTTAAGTAAACAAGTTGTCGGAATTCAAGTTCCTCAATATTTAAAGTATAATCGTAGTTTTTTGATTAGTATATTTCCCAATTTGGTATTTGATTCCAATAATATTTCCTTATTTGTAATTTGGTTCCAACAGTTGCAATCTTTCCCAATTATCTTATCAGAAATATATATTATTTCTTTTATATGTTGCATGTTACATCTCACATGTCTAGTAAATTTAATTCCCTATTGAAATTCGGTTCCAACATAAGCATTCCTTGGGAACAATTGTGGTCTCTGAACCAGTATCATACATGATATCTCTAATTTCAGACTGAGCAGTTTTTAAAACTTTCTTAACCAATCTAAGCCTAAGGGTACTTGATGGCGGGTGATTTCCTCTCTCTCATTAAATAATTTAATCTCTTTGATTTTAACTTCTTTCTCCTTCAACTCAGGACAATTAGGTCTGATATGTCCTTCTTGTCGACAATTATAGCAAACAACAGGTTTATTACTGCTAACATTTTTAGCAAAACCTTCATTGGATCTTTTGTTATAGATACCTTTTTTTTTCTTATAATTTTCCTTATCACGAAAAAATTGTCTGGCAAACGGATCTTTATCAAATCTACAGGTTATTGCAATTTCCTTTTCCTTTTCATGATATATATTTGTGATAATTTCATAGATTTCTTCAAAGTCAACGTCTAACTTACCACGGTTTAGGAGCAAAATAATATCCTTAACTTTGTGATAATCTTTCTTCATAGATGCCATAATCCTTCTTTTCATCTCATATTCACTCATCTCACAATCGTACTTCTTGGTTCTAATTATCAAATTTTTTACCTTAGTGATGTAGTTCGCTGCACTAACGCTACCATCATAATACAAGTTGGACCATTCCTGGGAAATTTCTCTTATAATTGATGTTTTGGTTTTATCATAAATACCGGCATCAATATCAAGTAGAAGTTGCAAACCATCCTTTGTGCTAGCCCCATTTGGAAAGCAATCCCTATGATATAATAAGAATTCGTTTATAAAATTTAACGTCTCTGATCCATAGACGGATTCAGCATTCTTTTCAAGTAAACACCCTAAACCATTAAGTTTCATTTTCAACAATAAACCTTTCATATGAAAGATGAAATCGTTTTTTTTTATATCCGTATAATTGCTAGAATATAACAAGTTATAAAGCTTGTCGAGTACTTCATCTTTAGAAAGCATAACTGAATTCCTCTCAGTGTGAGTGCCATGTTCAGATGAAACCTGATCTGAAGTGATATTATTATTATTATTGGAATTATACGGATGGGACATTATTAGTAGATCAACCATGAAACTGTATGTTTAGTAAAGTTATATTATTGACTATAATATTTTTACTGAATGTTCTCTTTTATTATTTGTAAATATATTTTTCAATACACTATTGGAATTTGGTTCCAACAAAAATATTTATTTATTCGAGATTTATATGAGTGAGTTCTTGTGGGACACAGTGTATAATTATTTTATTTATGAGAGAAATTACGATGTCTGTATTTTGTTTTATTTTTATATATTTGTTATTTTTTTTTTGAGCGAGTAGAATTTATTAAAAAAATTTTTTTTTGTTTTTATTTCTCGTTTAGTAATTTATAGATTGGGAAAATAGGATCACGTG
Source organism: Saccharomycodes ludwigii (assembly GCF_020623625.1). Lineage (NCBI taxonomy): Eukaryota > Fungi > Ascomycota > Saccharomycetes > Saccharomycodales > Saccharomycodaceae > Saccharomycodes > Saccharomycodes ludwigii. The sequence continues at coordinate 1,841,938 of NC_060202.1, forward strand.
GATTATACAAAAAAAGAAATTTTGTTTCATTAAAAATTAATATTTACTTTTTGAAATTATTTATTAGGAGATACGCGCGATGGGATTAGATTGCTACTGCTGCATAATGAACGTATAACAAGCAAACAAATACAATCAAGAAGAAAATATACGACACAGTAATAAACGCGAAAAAAAATATTAATTGAACTCACAGAAAGCGACGCATTGAGAAGGCGTACAACTACCAAATAAAAAAAAAAATAATAAAAAAACAAGCGAGTTATTTATACGAGATTGGATTGGGCACCAAATATTTTCACGATGTAAAAGAAGCGGGTGGCAAATAAAGAAAAAGTTGTATTTCAATTAGCACATTACACAACTTGATTACATTGATTACATTCATTATACAAAGTGTATATGTAATAAGAAACAAGTAAAATACACAGAATAACAAGTAAATTAACATGAACCAAGAAGATTATTAGAGTTTACAACAATTTAAAATAAAAAAGACAGGGTTGATAGGTGGATTACATTATGGAGAGTGTTTGAAAGAAGAAGGAAAGATCACGTTTTTTTTTTATTTTTTTTTTTTTTAAATTTAGTCAGGATTTATTCGAGCAAGTGAGTAAGTGAGTGATTGTAGTAGATATTTTGTTTTAGATTTTATTTTATTTGTAGGAATTATTAGGATATTTGAGTTTTGAGTTGGGTTGTATTTGGTTGATTATGTTTAATGGTTTTCTGTGTGGGTGTGATTTCTTAAAAAAAAATTTTTTTCTTTTTTTCTTTTTTTTCTTTTTTTCTTTTTTTTCTTTTTTTCTTTTTTTTCTTTTTTTTTTTTTTTTTTTCTTTCTCAGTTGATAATTTATGAAAATAATCATGTGACTGTTGTAGCTTAGTTCGTGTGTGTTCTTGTTTGATCACGTTGTGCTTTTTGCGCGGATCAGATTTGTTAAAAAAAATATTTTTTTTTTGTCGGATAACAAGTTGTGTTTTTTTGCACGTGTAAGATTTGTTAAAAAAAAAATAATTTTTTTTCTTTGGTTGATAAGTTATTAGAGTTGTTAAGAAATGATGAGTTGAGTTGTATGGATTATGCTTGAAATATAAATTTACAGGTTTATATTAGAGCTAGTGATTATCATTGATATGACTGATTATTTAATTAAAAGGCATATGATATGAGGAATTAATTGGATAATATACAAGATATAAGAACACATTGGATAAAAAAAACAAACAAAGAGACAAGGATATGATAATATTATTAGTGATAGTTATATTGAGAGGATAAGTGGAGTCTTTGACAAACAGGTTGGAGTTATAGTGGTGGATAATTGAGTTGAGTTGTGGAGAAAGTAGGATTTATTATTATTATTCTTTTTATTTTGTTAGGTGATGAGATATTTTGATAGATGATATATTTAATAAATGCAATTATTATGAATGATGGGATTAGAAATAGTATCAAAAGTATGATGGGATTAGAGTTAGGATTATAATTATGATGGGAGTATTAGTATATTTATAGATATGAAGACGAGATTAGTATAATAGGATTAGAGTTGAAATTGAATTACTAGAGTATTGGGATTATTTATTTATTGAATTATAGATAGGGTGAGATTATTAGTTATATTATGATTACTATCGTACTTAGATTACAAGTGAGTTGTGAAGATTTATACAGTCGAATTAGAAATGTATTTAGATGATAAGTGAGTTGAGATTGTGTATTGGGAGATGTGGGTATGTTAGAATTATGAATGAAGTATATTTAAATATTGGAGATATTTGGATTGAATATGGTGAGGGATTCTAGATGGAGTATGATTAGAAGTATGTTTGAGTTATTGATATATTATTAGTATAATTGGAATTGGATTATAGATAGTGTGGAGTTATTGGATATTGAGATTATAAAAACATATTGACCATGATACAAGGATTATTGATAAATTTGGATAATTATTATACGGATAGTATAAGTATATTAGAATAGTTATTCTAATGAGATAATTATTAGATTGGGATTATGAATATATTTGAATAATTAGTATGTTAAGGTGACAAGTAGATTGGTATAACTATTGATATAGATGGAATAGAAGTGGGGTTAGACAATAAAGATATTTGGAGGATAAGTATTGGATATGATTATAAATGTAGAATGAGACGACTAGGATATAGAGTATAAGAGTGGTGAGACATGATTATAAATGCTATTGAGATTATGAATATGAATATGAATATGAATGATTATTATAAATACAAATTGGGGATATGATTAGTAGAATGATTATTGGAGTGATACAATAAATATATATGGAGGATAATTATACTGAGACATTCAGAGTATTATAGTTATGAGGATTTATTTTGGTTATAAGGATGGATGGATCGTTATTATGATATGATTATAAATGCTATTGGGAGTATGATATTGTTATTATAAATATAGTAGAATAATTATTGGAGTGAGACAATAAATATATATGGAGGATAATTATATTGAGATATCTAGAGTATTATAGTTATGAGAATTTATTTTGATTATAAAGATGAATGGATAGTTATTATGACATTATTATGAATATTAATGGAGGATATGAATATGAATATGAATGGATGATAATTATAAATATGAATTGGAGATACGATTAGTAGAATGATTATTGGAGTGATACAATAAATATATATGGAGGATAACTATATTGAGACATTCAGAGTATTATAGTTATGAGTATTTATTTTGATTATAAAGATGGATGGAAAGTTATTATGACATTATTATGAATATTAATGGGGGATGTGAATATGAATATGAATGGATGATAATTATAAATATGAATTGGGGATACGATTAGTAGAATAATTATGATATTGGCATGATAAATATAGGAGAATGATTATTAGAGTGAGACAATAAATATATATGGAGGATAATTATACTGAGACATTCAGAGTATTATAGTTATGAGGATTTATTTTGGTTATAAAGATGGATGGATAGTTATTATGATATGATTGTAGATGTTATTGGGAGTATGATATTGGTATTATAAATATAGTAGAATAATTATTGGAGTGAGACAATAAATATATATGGAGGATAACTATATTGAGACATTCAGAATATTATAGTTATGAGTATTTATTTTGATTATAAAGATGGATGGATAGTTATTATGACATTATTATAAATATTAATGGAGGATATGAATATGAATATGAATGGATGATTATTATAAATATAAATGGAGGATTATTTGATTGAGATTATCAATTTATATATATATATAGTATAAGGATATGAATATAACAAACATATTATTATTATAAGATTAGTGGGATAATTATTATGAATGGATGGATGTTGATAAGTTATTAGTTGATTTAGATTATAAATATATGTGGAATATGAATATATTAGGAATAATTATTATATGATGAGTGGTATAAGTATATATGAATTATAAGTATAGTGGGAATAATTATTATATTATGAGAGTAGGTATATTATAATTATGTATTTATATTATAAATAACCAAGTAATGTAAGTACATATGAATTATAAATATATATAGTATAGAAATATTATAATCAAAGTATAGTAAGATAATAAATATATGAGTTGTATAAGTATATTATAATTATAATATATGTATTATTAGTATATTATAGATATAAATATATAAGTAGTATATTATAATTATAGTTATAAATATATAAGTAGTATAATTGAATAATTATTATATATAAGTAGTATAAGTATATTATAATTATAAATATATAAGTAATATAAGTATATTATAGTTATAAATATATAAGTAGTATAATTGAATAATTATTATATATGAATTATAAATATAGTAGGGATAACTATTATAGATATAATATAAATAACTTGTTAATATTATAAGTATAATAAGATATTTATAATATTGAAATTGGAAATATTATTGAGAGTATAAGTATGAATTAATAATTATGATGTATGGATAATAACAGTTGATTGATAAGTATTATATATAGGATATTATTACTATAATGATATTGGAAGAATATATATAGTATAAGAATATTGTTGGGATTACAAATATTAGAATAAGATGGTTAGATATGGATTAGTATTATTGTGATTATGGATATTGGAAGAAGATTATAATTATAAAGATATTATTATTATTATAAATATATTATGAATAATTATTATATAATGAGTACAAGAATATTATTGAGATTATAACTATAAGAATAAGATGAGTATTATATATGGATTAGAATTAGTATGTGAATTATTATAAGGATATAGTTATGAGTATAAATATAAGAGGAGGATGATTATAATAATATTGTTGGTATTATTAATATGGAATTAAGATTATTAGTATAATGGTATTATTAATAGTATAGATATGAAATTAAGATTATTATTATAAAGATATTACTATTATTATGAACAAGAGAGTAAGATGATTATTATATATGGATTAGTATTAATATAATAATATTGTTGGTATTATAAATAGAAGAAGAATATTATTACAAAGATATTATTATTATTATGAATATGAGGGTAAGATTATTATTGTATATGGATTGCTATTATGAATGTGAGAGTAAGATTATTATAATAATATTGTTGGTATTATAACTAGAAGAAGGATATTATTATAATAATGTTATTGGGGTAATTATGAATATGAGGGTAAGATTATTATTATATATGGATTGCTATTATAATTATAATGATAATATGGAATTAAGATGATAATTATATATGGATTACTGTCATTATTGGAATATTATTGAGGTTATAAATACAAAAGTAAGATGATAATTATATATGGATTACTGTCATTATTGGAATATTGTTGGTAGTATGAATATTAAAAGAAGATTATAGTTATAAAGATATTGTTATTATTATGAATATGAGGGTAAGATGATTATTATAATGGTATTATTAATATTATAAGAATATTGGAGGGATTATGGATATTGGAATAATATTATTATAAAGATATAATTAGTATAAATATGAGGATAAGATGATTATTATTACTATTATGAATATGGAATTAAGATTATAATTATATCTTTAGTATAAGATTATTATTGAGATTATGAATATGGAATTAAGATGATAATTATGAATATGAGAGTAAGATGATTATTATATATTTAATATTAGAATACTGTTGAGCTTATAAATATATGTAGTATAATAATAGTGTTGGTATTATGAATACTAGAACAAGATGATTATTATAAAGATATTATTATTATATATAGATTGGTATTAATATGATTATTATGAATATGAGAGTAAGATGATTGTTATATATGTAGTATAATAATAATGTTGAGATTATAAATATATTTAGTATAATAATATTATTGTAGTTACTAATATATTAGTTCATATATGTAGTATAATAATATTATTGTAGTTATGAATATATGTGGTATTATAATAATGTTGAGATTATAAATATATTAATTCATATATGTAGTATAATAATATTATTGTAGTTATTAATATGTTAGTTCATATATGTAGTACATATTTAATATAAAGATGATTAATGAGATTAGAAGTGGAAAATGATTGGGATTAGCAAGGTGGTATAAGTGGGAGTATATTTGGATGAATAATTGAGATGGAATTAGAAGATATTGGGGATAATTTGTACATTTTGATTATAATGGATGTGGGATAAATATATTGGTGAGAGTATAATGAGTTTGGATTAGAAATATATGGACAGGGTTAAAAGAGATTGGGTGTGGGTATAAATATATATTGACGAGATTAGAAAGCATTTGTGGTAGAAATATATTGGGATAATTACGATATGGTGAATATAAATATAGTCGGATTAGCCATTACTCGGGTTATATGTATTCGGATAAATAATTGAGTCGGCTTACACGATACTCGGGTTATATACACTCGGATAAATAAATTGGTCGGATGATGAAGTATTCGGGTTATAATATTCGGATAAATAAATTGGTCGGATTGTGAAGTATTCGGAGTATAATATTCGGATAAATAATTCGGTCGGATTACAAAGTATTCGGGTTATAATATTCGGATAAATAAATTGGTCGGATTGTGAAGTATTCGGGTTATATTATTCGGATAAATAATTCAGTCGGATTATGAAGTATTCGGGTTATAATATTCGGATAAATATTTTGGTCGGATGATGAAGTATTCGGGTTATAATATTCGGATAAATAAATTGGTCGGATTGTGAAGTATTCGGGTTATATTATTCGGATAAATAATTCAGTCGGATTATGAAGTATTCGGGTTATAATATTCGGATAAATATTTTGGTCGGATTATGAAGTATTCGGGTTATAATATTTGTGTGAAGGTGGGGAGTCGAATTGGTGAGTAAGTGTGGGTGTGGGTGTGGGGTGTGGGTGTGTGTGTGTGTGTGGGTGTGGGTGTGGGTGTGG